>NW_010147599.1:20703-33472 GCF_000699245.1 Pterocles gutturalis | reverse complement strand
TCTGTCTCTGCTTAACCCAGGACAAAGTGACATTTTAGCCTCTTAACTGACTCTGATTTTCATATGTGGTAGGTGTATTATTAAGAGAAGTCCTCATTGTGGGGTTAATGAAAAGGTTTTATTAAATGATGACTGAATGATGATTAAACAATTATTAAATGATAATTAAATGGCAGTCAAACACTCTACTACTTCCTAGACTTCTTATAGTTAAGCTAGCTTGTATACAGTATGTTTTAGATCTAATATGAAATGTCGCTTATCTCATTGTAGATATCAGATGCTGGGTAAGGAATCTCTCAATGTCAAGAAGCAGCTGCGGGGCATCTGTGCGTGAGCGGAGATCACCGCCACGCAGCTTGCTGCCATGCAGGAGAGCTGAAAGGGCTCTGGGGATGCAGGTATTTGTAGCATAAAGTGACTGACGTAGTCAAACTCCCCTCTGGTGTACATGCAGGTGTGCAGCTGTGGCAGTTTTAGTTTCCTCTGGTCCCAGCTTGGGCTGGGACTGTCAGCTCCTGGTAAGACATGACCTCAATTCTTTGGGTTCCTGAGAAGATACGTCTTAGCACAGTTTCTCAAGGTTTGCATAGCAGGGCTGTCTTCGCTCGGGCCTATTTGTTGGTGATGCCTGAACCCAAGTACCGTTAACTCAGAGAGGGTGCACCCGTCACACTCCACCCCACAACTACAGTCCATTTACTTTACTTCACAGAGTGGTGGTATGGTCACCTCTTGCCTCTGTGCTGCACATACGAGGTGGTAATGGCATCACGTTGTCTCCTGGAGGATTAAGTGATAAATACAAAATTTAAAAGGGTTAATTATAAGATAGTTTCACGTGATCAGTAACAAGATATTCTGTGTGGTTTACAATGAGATATACTGATGGAGACAAAACCCAAACTTCAGTATGTAAATAGACAGTAAAAACAATAGAAATCACCACTACAGCAATCATTGTCACAGGATGTAACATGGCGTTCAATACATCTCTTGCTGTTGGAAGCCATCTTAAAAGGGTTTTCCAGCAGTGGTGTTCCCCATTCTTCTTCACTCTTTCTGGTATACTATGTATTTCTCCTCTATTGTGATGTACCATTATTAATGTGGTTTTGCTTTGTTGTTGTGTCTTTTGTAGTAAGGCTTGTATGTCTTTCTGTTCCAGTAGCTTGTGAAGCAACATCAAGTTCATTGCAATGGAGGAGTGTAATTTTCCTTTAACAGTGTGTATGCAGTCACTGGAGCTGTGTAATTAAAGTCACATCCAGTAATGTTTACAAAGTTAAAAACACATACATTTGATAGATTTGGTATATTGTGGGTAATATTTTCATCAACAGTTAAGTTCTTACACAGACACTTCCATTCCCTATATAAACTAGCACAGAGGCAGTTGCTTCTTTGCAGTGCTGCAAACAGATAGGTTTATTTTTTGTTTCTAGCTGGTTTGGCATTGTCAGAAGGGTGCTTCCATTTGTGTAGTTTAAGACATCAAATCTAATAGAGATGTCTCTACCTTGTAGGGTAATAAAGCGGTACCTTCCTTTCACACTTTCAGTTTTTTGCTCCTTACTGTATTGTTGACTAGTGATTGTTACTGTTAAATGTTGAGTCGGGTTTCCTGCTATTCCTGTACCTCCATCAATTTTAAACATATATGGTGCAGGATGTGCTGCAGTTACCATAGTGGTTAGCACAAATAAGATAAGTGAGGGCCTCCAACCTTGTGCATCAGACTTGTTGGGTTGTAAACTGGATCGGGTCCATGTTGGCAACGATTACTTCTGTGGGAAGGATGTGTATTCCGCTGACGATCAATCCAGTCTCCATGGGAGGCATACCAGTGTTGTTCTGGGTATTGTTCCTGAAAGGAAAGATAATACAAGTCTCGACAGTGTGTTTCCAGATGGGTTACCCCTTACAGTTAGTACCTAGGCTACATCTACCTAGCACTAAAACAATGTTTAGCTCCACTGAGCTATAGCGGGTGAATGCTTATAGCCCTGAGGAAGTCTATTTAAAGTAAATTGTGTCCCATCCTATGTAAAAGCATGTTTTCTTTTATCCTCTTCCTGCACTGGCACCATAAAGAACATATCTTGTACATGTGGCACCACCGTCCGGGTGAAGCATTTGCCTGGGTAACCAGGGATGGTCAGCATGGCCTTCCCATTTCTCTGTCTATACTCCATGGTTAGGCGCCATCTCCTGTCTGTTTTTTTAAGTGGCCACGCTGGGGAATTAACACGTGTTTGGGAGATAATGTGTCTTTTTTCTGGGTCAGCAATGCCCTCAAACTCGTTGGGCTGGTGGCAGAGATGGGATGTGGAGAGACGTGGGTCACCCTGGAGTCAGGCAGTGCGGGCGCAGATCGAAGCAAGCCAGCTACCCCAGTTCATCAACGCCCACAGGGAGCTGCCAATTTTCACTTTGCTAACCAAGGACACTCCGGGTGGCAAAAAGACCAAGCACTACTGTCCGGCAATTTCCAAACTTATCCTTCTAATACATCAACGCCCAACACGTTTTCTTTCCCCAAATCTACTGCTAATTGGTGTATTGATAGCCCTTCCTCCCCTAGCAAGAAGTTTACTTTAGCTATGGATCATGTTTTACTTTTGCTGGTAGAGCCTGTTATTTTAACCCTCCGGTGTCTGGGTTTAACATAAATTCTTTGGTCACCCAAACTTGAGATTATTGAAATTTGAGCTCCTGTGTTAATTACAAATTTTACTAGCTGTCTTTGGGGGCCAATTGGGACATAAATGTGAGGGCTCTCTGTGTTATCCCATTTACAAGCTTTACTTCTCCAGACAGGCAGCCCAAGTTGCCATCCAGGACTTCCTCATTGTTTGGCTTCAAGATTTGCAATTCCTCCTTAAGAAGTCTGAAAGGGTTATTCACAGGGTCTTTAGGGGTTTGTTCCAGATTCTCTGATATCCTTTGTTTTTCAAAAGCCTGGATCAGACTAAGTGTAATCCCAGTCAGTTGGCCGTGGATGGCTACCCTATGTACACCTAGTGCTAAGGCTTTTCTCCACAGTTCATTACACCTTCTTTGGAGCTCCACTATGTCACCAGGGGCTTTATGAGATTGAGGAAGGTATCAGGCATTCTGGGGAGCTTGTTTTACTTTCCAAGTCCATCTGCTGTCTGCTTCAGTTTGGGATTGCCCAGCTGGTGTCAGTTCATCCCACCTTATCTCTTGACCATGCCTGACAATGCCATGCATCCCTTCTGCCCAGGTCAGGATAGGTTGTCTGGCCATCCTGACCCTCCTGAGCATTATGTTCTATTTTGTCTTATTTTGTCCCATTTTGCAATGAGGTACAATTTTAAGACAGCAGGGGCTCCCTTAATGATGCCTGAACCAAAGTACTGTTAACTTGGAGGGAGTGCACCCGTCACACTGTACAGCTTGGGAAACAATTCTGAAAAACTAATATCTCAAGTCTTATATTCCCCCGCCTCCTAGGTAACTATTCCATAGTCTTGTCTTACAGAAATATTTCTGTGATTACCTCCTCCCTACTTTCTCATCACTTTGTACTTCTAACAGAGAAAGAAGATGGGATTTGGAGTCACTAAGAGTTCTGTTTAGCCTTGATTCAGGCTTTGACACCTTACAGCTCCTCCTGTCAGGCCATGCATCCACAGCTTTTCAGCTTTGCTGTGCTATTCACTACATCTGAACCCTCTCCCATATCCTCTTCTCTCATCACCTTTAAATCATATTAGGATACACCATATTAAACTGTCCTTCTATTCACACATCTACTATATGCCCCTCTTTCTTATTTGTGTGGTAATTTTGTGGGGAAAGCAGGGCCTATAGCTTATTCATATAGTAAGTATGTTGAAACAATCATGAAGCTGAAAATGTGACTACTCAATGAGCATCAAGACCTGGGTAATTTTGGCTCAGTGGGCCTAGTATGTGACTTTAGCCTCTCTGTGCTTCGGATTTCCTTCCCTAAAATCGGAAATAAATATCACTCCTCCATCCTCAGCACGAGGATAAAACCCAAGAGGACTACATAAGGATAAATATCCTATATATACAATTCTTCTTTGTAATTATTAGTCAAAATTGAAAGGCTTAATAAAATAATTCCCAAGATTACCAAAACACAAAAGTTCAGACTGTGGTTAAAAGCATAACTTGTCAGACCTTCTGATCATTTAATCTAAAGCCTGCAGGGGTCATCTCTGCACAGCAAGCTCTGAGGGGCTCCATCACTTGAGTAATGATACAGATCAGCACCTCCTCAAACGGTGCCTCCAGTTGCAGCAGCATCATGCTGTGGCAAAACACTTCTTTGGGGCATAACTCTTGGAACATAATAAACTACATCTCATACACAGAGGTAGCATAATCTTCCCCTGACTCAGCCCTGACTCACTCAGGAGCCTTTCCCACATTTAGGGAAAACCATGTAATTCAAGCCATCTTTAGCACAGATGATCTTTTGCCCAAGATTGCTCAAAATACTCTCAACCACTAAGAAAATCAGGCACTGAAAGACTGCCTTTCATAGGTGTCCCAGCCTCCCAGGTAAGCACCCAAACCACAGACTAGAGACCAGGTCCTGAGAGAGCTGGATGACACAATATTTAACTGAAACTGAATAAAATCTGTTTTATGTTCTCGGTATCAACAGCAATAAAGCGGTATTTGTATAAAGAGAAGAAGGTAAATTCAGGTCTGAAGTCAGAGTTTCTCCAACAAACATTGCCTACTTAGCTGATGCCTTGAGTCAATACACAGGTCTTTCATTGCCTTTAAACTGCAGGGAGCGAGAGTCTCCTGCTGGCAAGTGAGCAGAGCAGCACAGCCGTGCAGCGATGGTCGGCTGTGACCCATCACATTCGTCCCATCTGCAGCTGCACCGAGGATCCCAGTGATGTCCTTTCACCGCAGCACTGTGTACAGAGCCAGGGGAACAAGTGCAGAACACAGGTCAGGCATGATGGTAATTTACCCTTGCCAAGGAATTCTCTCTTTCCTTCTCTCTCCAACTCACCCAGTCCTAGATGGCTACAGTTGACCTCAAATGCTTTGTTTGTTTGTTTTGTTTTACACCACTCACCCTTACTTTAAGCCTTGCAAGCCTGCTTTGGTTGAAGTTGTAAGCGAGGAGGCCCCATTATATCCTGAACTAGACTTGCATTTTCATATTTAAGAGCAATATGAAAAAAAACACCCTTTGATTTTTACAAAGCAGCTGCCATCGGCAAAATCTATTATCTGAGGTGGCTCAAAGCACAAAGGAATGACAGCTCAGTGCTAACAGGTAAGATTCAGACCTTCAGTCTATTAAAATACGTTACGTGGTAAGTCAGAGCCTTCTCCTGGAAACAGGGAAAGACATTTTCTTGTCTTTAAATAGTTGTGCTATTTCACCTCCACAAACATTTAATACCTGCAAATATGAACCACTGACATTCTTGCTTCCTTCAATTTTAATTTAGTCCTACAGCAGGGAATGAAAAATGTGTTAAGAGAAAATATTGTATGTGATGCTTGGATGTAAATAGATCAGAATTACAGGAGGTGTTAAAGTTTACAGTTCAGTTGCAGGTTGTGAGTAGTTGGTTTTGTTTGTTTAATCTCAACTGTGTTAATTAAATTGCTGACATTTCACAAAATTCAAGTATCTCAGGAAGATATATGCACACAATAATTCTTATTTTGTCTTATAGTTTCACATAGATTTGACAATAGAGGGAGCCCTTTTACTGTCTACAGAAAGGCTATCGAAGAGACTATTCGCAGAGGTTTCAAATAATGTCTGTGTCCCTACTGTGCAACTATCATTGCACTAATAGCAAGAATGAAAAAGGTTTGCAAAATAAAGTCACCTCAGGGTATTTAGCAGATCAAAACATGGGGTAGTATCAGCCATCCAATCACTAGAAGTGCACTGGAGAATTCAAGTGGCCATTTGTGTCATTACAGCAATTATATCTATGGACACAGCCATGAAACCTCTATGAGAGTAATTACTTTTAAAAACATTGATAAAAATTATGTCAGATAACTATATAGTTCCCCTCTGTTGGCAAATAAATGTTGAACTGTAAAACTCATTTAAGTTCTTTCCTGATTTTGTAGTTAGAACTTGTCAAACAGCAGCTATGCAGTTAACTCCTGCTGCAGTTTGAAAAAAAAAAATTAAAAAATATTTTTTCTATATTGTCATTTCATTAAAATATTGTGCAATTTTAATTGGAACCAAACTAATTTGTATACAGTAAGACCTTCCCCACTTCACTTGCTGTTTCATCACAACATGAACCAAACTTTCTTTTGAACTATGAAAATTATAATTTAGTATTTTGGAGCCATTGTTTGTATCATTACTGGGTCTACTGCTTACCCGCTACGTGAAGTGGCCAGTTCCCTTCTGACTTGATGGGAGAATTTCACCAGCTGATCCGATGATGATACAAATCATGTTCCCGATTAGCTCAGACTCAGCATCTTAGTGCGTTGAAGGAAGACAAAAATAAGCAGAAATAACATTTATACTTACTACACCAAAGTAAGCTTTTTACAGCTACAATATATTGCCAGGGCTAGCAGAGTTCTGTAGAAATATTAAGTAACCAAATCACGTTTACTTGCCTAGAGGTGTGGTGACTTGCTTGCAGCATTCATAGGGACAGAAATATGAGGTTACAGTTACATCTGTGTGACCGTAGCTCCTCGCTTCTCACAGAAATTGCCATTTTTATGGCAGTTAAGACTTAAGTGTTCATGAAGCAACTACTAAACCCCAGTGAACCTTTAAAATATATATATATATTTAAAAAAAAATAGAAAAGTAGTATTACCTGCACCAGTTCCCTCTCCTCCTTTCACTGGGACTTGGGTTTACATTAAGATTCCAGCAGCAGTCTAATCCCAACCAGTTATCTTCTGAAATCAGGTCATGACAGTCAAACCAGTGCCAAGGAAACTCAGAACTGAAACAAAACTGAACTTAATTATTGATGGGAGCCAAATATGAGAATTTTTTTTGCTTTGCTTTCAAATGAGTAAACCACTTCATTTTCTACTCCTTGTTAACACTGCAAACAGATCAGCTTTGCAAGTTTTGAATGTCTGGCCATTTTAGATAAACATTCCAACCTTTTAAATGTTTACAGACTAAACTGCAGAGCTAAATGTTTATGTTGCACTGAATAACTTCAGCATTGTATTTAACAGAAAGGCTGCTAAAGTAATATTGTTTCAATCAGTAGGTGAAGACACACACTACTGAAACAACCAAAATTTTAAAGGAAGATATTAATACTAGTCCATCCATAAATATTTAGCACATCTCTATGTAGTCTGCTTTATAGTTGGGATATATAAAGCTTACAAAGTTTACATGGTTTCTACCATTAAATATATTTCCAGACCTTTTGAAAATAATTAATTGTAACTATTACCTTACATGAAAACTAGAATGTAGCTTTTTTCATCACTCTCTAAACTTAACATTTGGGAAATCAATTCCATGTAAGAATTTAAGAAAATATATAGAAACATCATAATTTCTTGCTGGCATTTCCAAGGATCCTGGCAACAGAGTATTTCATCAGTAAGCCACCAGCCTGTATTCAGTTTCAAAGATAGACCAACTCACTCCAGACACAATGAAAAACTGTTACAGGGAACAGCCTGATGCCTGCTTGAATCCCTCAGCAATCTCTGTGCACACAGATCCATAAACAGGGTGGAGGGGCTGCTTGCATGAAATTCAGTACAGGCCTGGAGCCAAATTCTCTGTTCTGACAGCTGTCTGGTAGCGTGCAAGACCCTAGCTGGTGAGCTCAGATCAATCCTCAACAGGCACGTGCTCACCTCTTAAAATAGTACATTCTGGCAATAGATTGTAAAAAGACCACAGATACACATGCTATAAAATCTAATTACCATCACAGCCCACCTCATGGCCCACCATTGCCTATCATGCATAACAAAGGAAGGTTTTACTCTCCAGGACTCTGACAGCTCAGCATGGTGACTTTCCAACTCTGGAGTACACTGAAGAAATATATCAGAGGAGAGATTTTTATCTAGTTTCCTGTAATGAAATATTTTTACAGGAGTGACATCACAGATGCTAAAAATGGGGAAGAAATATCATTGATTCATCTACTTGTATTCCATGCCAAAACAAGACTGATCCCAACTGTACATTTACTCATATTCCAGACAAACTACTGTTATATCTGAAAAAGTGCTTCCACTGCCTCCATCTTTGCAGTCTAATAGATTTCACCATCAGAAGAGCAGAAAAGTCTCCCTTTCTTGACTATAACCTGTTAGTCTCTATTATACCACCATTTAATTACTCACTTCACTCACCAGTGGTGTGGTACATCGAGTATTTGCCAGCATTTACCTTAAATTCTCTGCGGGGAGACTTCAACTCTTTGGGAGTTTGAAAAAACTAAATTCCCTATTAATGACTCTACTACAGTACTATATTAAGTGCTAATTGGGTGCTTAATCTTTCCTCTGTGTATACTTCTAGTCTGTCCATATTATCTAGATATAATAACTGGGTACTGAATATCAATTCAATGACCAGTTTTGATGACTACCTTCTACACCTGCAACCCCAAGCTTGCATCATATGTATTTCATTGCCAGAACGTTGAATAAACACATCTAAGCCATGACATTACTTCTACCCTCCCCTATTTTTTAGTTTCTATCCTTCCATAAAAGAATGGGAGCACATAAACTGAAATGATCCATGACAAATTAAATTTGTTAATTTCTTACACAAGCATCTTCCTTCCATAGTTATTTCTTAGCCCATTCTAACATTTATGGTTTCCTCTCAATCTGGTATTATCTCAATATTTTACTAATATTCTGCTCCTGATTTA
The DNA here is from genome assembly GCF_000699245.1 of Pterocles gutturalis. Taxonomy (NCBI): domain Eukaryota; kingdom Metazoa; phylum Chordata; class Aves; order Pterocliformes; family Pteroclidae; genus Pterocles; species Pterocles gutturalis. The sequence goes on along the minus strand of NW_010147599.1, from coordinate 24,578 downwards.
TAGTAGGCTCATGATGTACTTTCAATTCATGTTTTTAAAAATCAGTAGTTCATCTACATACACCAGATTTAAAAAAAACAGAATAAACATTTGCTCAGTGTTATCTCCCTCTATACCTTCCATTTACAATCTGTTGCTTCTAACCCTGAGTTCAACTCTAAATTTATAATACTCTGGGCTTTTGAAATTTGTTTGAAGCTTATAAATTGAAACTCTACAGTCCTAGTAGTGGACGCTTCAGAAACTGTTTACTTACCATCTGTGTCAAATCAGACTCTCTGTTCTATCTGTATGATCAGAAATAGAAGAGTTGGGCAACTTCATTTTTAAAATCTTTTTTTTTCCAGGATCTGGGAAGGGAGCAGAGGAAGCAGGGGAAGGCTTTAGTAGTGCAGCCAGGTTACTAGATACAAGTTATTAACAGGAATTACTTACCTTCTTTATTGATACATAAGGAGTAAGACACTATTCATTTTTAAAACAATCTAGTATTCATATTAAATACTAGTATCTAATAGGTAATAATAGATTAACATTACCAAATCACACAAAAACCAAGGTGTGTTATGTGGGTAAGAGGACTTCCTTCAGAATATTCCACAAAACAATTTCTGATGTTTTTGAAGAAAGTTTACATCCAAAATCCACTTGGATTTCCAGTCAAGAAAGGCCCTCAGGGAGATCTCCCCTCAAGATAACCCTTCAACAGCTCTCCCTTGGAAACGAGATATGCAGAGGGATAGGAACAGAGTGGCAGAAAATGCATTCTTAGAACAAGAGAAAATAGCAGCTGCTACTAAAACTGCCCTGCATTTCTGCTTGTAAAACGGCTTGAAAGTTACAAGGGAGTAGTAAGCACTGCTGACTTAAAAAAAAAAAAAAAACACAAAAAACACCAAACCCACCACACAACCAAAAAAACAAAACCTCTAATTCAGTGTGTGTAATTTTAACCTCTGCTGAATGACCAGCTGAACACAATGAGATCAGAACAAGCTACAGAGAAGTCACAGGAGATTTAGGTGGGATTTTGAGCAGGATTCTAACTCCACTCCCAAAGTCAAGTGAGCCCTTACTAATCCTGTCCTTAATAAATTATCATTTAAATTGACACTGCTACTGATCCTCTTACTGGTTAGGTACAAAAGCCACTTTATATGTGTAATAATTCCAGAAGCATTGAGGTTTCTATTCAACAGGCCATCTAATGTCTGTGGTTCAAGACTGGGGCACAGCACTTTCATCAGGGAAAAAAAAAAATCTCAGTCCTCAGTGTAATTGCAATAAATTGATAATTAACTGCTTAATGTGGTGTGTAATGAAAGGTTGAGGGTAAGGTGAAAGGGATGACTTTCACCTCTGCTACAGTCTGATAGCAGGGAGACTCCTTTGGATCCTACAGATTTGCACAGGCTGTTGGTTGAAAAGAAAACATTGTGTGGATTTCTATGAGGCTTCTGTGAGAGGCAACAAAAGTTGTCCTTTCTGAGAAATGTACTGAGAATGAAAATATCTCCTGATGGACAGCTTGGACAAAGACCTGGAACTGCCAACAGCTGAGGAAAGCTGCCAAAGGAGAGGGAAGAAAATTAAGCAACAGAAAAGCGCTAACATTTTATCAACAGAATCTTTAGGGTAGGGAATGGCAAGCTTGCAAATACCGACAGTCACCATACACAGAACACTCTGAAACAGGAAAGAGCCAGAAATTCCAGCTGGGGAGCATGGTAAAAGACTCTGAACAGGAAATGGGGAGATCACATTACCATAGTTCAAAATGTATGATTTTCAGAGAGGGCCCAGACAGACAATAAAGCAAACGGTTACAATCCTGTAACCCCTTTTAGTACTACGAGTAGTAAAAAATGTAATGTATAAACTGGAGTTAAGATGCTCCACAGTTTAACTTGCAAGCACCCTTATGGATTACCGCTTGTAAACTCCAGGAAATAGAGTCTCAGACTTTAGTCAGTAAAGTGTGATGCACGCCTATCAGACTACAGACACTTTCAGGTAACATTCTGCTGCCAGTCACCAATATCTGGGCTTTGTTCAATTATTTCCTGGATTAAAACAAAATTTGCATCAATTGTTGCATGAAAACAAGACTAAGCTATTAAACTCCTATGCTATGCACAACTCAACTGTTATATGACTTCAAAAGTAAATAAAATATTTTTTCCTCCATATAAAAGATAGAAAAACCTCAGAAAACCAACACCAACATATTCCAGATAGTTTCCAGAAAATACAACCAATGCCATGGTCCTGGTGAAGCAAGAGAATATTTAAATTCTGTCCTCAAATAAACTGTAATTTTTCTTCATTCCAAGCAAGCATTCCCACATGTGCTTTTGTATGCATTTGGGAAAGAATTTAAAAGAAACAGCTTTAGTTTTTTTTCTACTGTCATGTAATCAGGCCTGACTTTAACAAGAAGTTACACCTGACTGTGGAAACTGAGCTGCTGCATTACTGACACAGAGAGATCAGATACTACTAAAATTACGAACATGGAGCCACATGCCATGCTTTGCAGCATAGTTACTTCTCTCATTACAATCTTCAGCGTATGCTTCTTTGGTAGTATGCAATTTGGTGTAGTTACACAGAGTATGCGTCTATGCATTCGTATACATACATGCATTCTGTATTTCAAATAAATGTGGTGGTTATCATTTATATGTGCTACTGGAGTTTTTATTTTAGCCTTAGCGGCACATGACTAATAATATCCTGGTTTATTGGTTGGAATGTGCATATACAAGAATATAGAAAAAATGGCATCCATTTATTTGCAGGATTAGTGAAAGCAGTTCTGTGTAAGGATCTCTTGATTACCGTTGATTGTATAAATTATTATACAAAACATACAGTAGCTGGCACTGAACTCTACGTGGCAGTAATGTACCAGCTCAGTTGGTATGGGCTTGCTATGGGCAAGGCTTAAAAGAGGTAAGGGATTACATGATGCAGGTGTAAATAGGAATGTATTAGGACTGGGCCCTGTGAACTTTGAAGGAAAGAAACGAACCCTGGAAAAAAATCTAAAGAATTTATGATTTACCACCATTTAAGGAAAGCATCTCCCCCTCTCTCTCCTGCACAAGTAGCAAAAATTGCACTTCATCTTTCTGAAAATGCATTCATACTTGCTACGGTCTTAAAAGTCTGCTTATATTTTGAGGTCATCCTGTCTGGCTTTGTAGGATTTTTTGGAACAGAGCTCAGCAATTTTCCACCCTAAGACATCTGATAGCTACACTAAAAATAGCCCCATGGCAGTTTCTCTGTTGAAGATACACCTAGTGGTATGTGACGTACCAATCATAGTTTGCAATCCTCTTGAACCCTTAAACTACTGCTGATGCCCTAGGGGCTGTAACAGAATGAATCTCAGTGTGCTCTTTAAACGATCCTTAATAAGTTATGCATGTAGTAATCCACATTTAGAAGTGTATCTATTTCTGCGCATCAGGTATATACAACTTACTGCGTTCTCTGACCACATGAGGCAGGGGATGCAAATCAATGAGGAGAGGGCATGAAGAACATCTTAGCATTGTTTGCACAGCTGTGGTGTCATTTTTTCCCCTTGCATTACATTTTCGAGTATTCCTGTCCCAACTAGTTAAACACTGAACAAAAAAATCAACAAATTACCTCTGATAATTTATTCAGAAGAGCTAGACAAAGTCCTGCTTCTACAAATATCCACTCAGACAGCTTAGAGAATTCTGAACTAGTCTCTCATAGGGTTTTGCCCAAAAATCACCTTGCCAGTAATGCTGCTAAGATGTACATAGTAACTCACACCCTAGTACCTCAGGAGAGACTTCCATAGTTACCCTGTGGCAGTTCGCAGCAGCAGTTGC
>NW_010147599.1:0-20672 GCF_000699245.1 Pterocles gutturalis | reverse complement strand
GAATGTTTCCAGGCAGGCTTTGCTTTATAATATTTCTTCATATACATCAAATAGTTGCATTCTGTGTGTAAGCAGTATCAAAGATTATATTAAAAAAAATAAAAGTGCTTGAAAAAGATTAAGTGCAGCTTGATAACTTATCTTAATTTCTTTAAAAGAAGGTTTATAGTGTCTAGCTTTTTTTTTTTTTTTTTTAACCAGATCAAGAGTGCAGTGCTAAAGGCCTAAATTTCTGCACTGCAGTATGAACCAGCACTTTCTAGTTTGTTTACTATTCAGAAAGATGTTCCTGCTTTTTTCAGTTGATAAAATGGAATTTCTGGAGAGAGTAAACTGATTAAAAAAAAAGAAAAAAAAAAAAGAAAAACAAACCAAAACAGTCTGCATTATTCTAGCACCTTCTTGTAACCTGAAGATATTAAGATACTATATCCAAATTAGTCACTTGGTATCTCCAGTCTTGCTTTTCTTTCCATTTATGGTTTTTAGCAGCATAATTATTTCATAGATGAACTTTCCAAATGGAAACCTAAAGAACAACACAGTGAGGTCTGGAAAAGTCTAGCCCATTTCCTTCTTTCATACATAAGTTTGTAAGAACTGTCTTAATGGAGAAGCATGGAAATTGAAGCCACCTCAAAATATAAGCAAGAACCAAGCTAATCATACTGATCATAAGCTAAATTGTCATGAAACGTAATATGCACCAAATGTGCAGCGAGGAATGGAGCAGCAAGTAGGGTAAGGGGGAGGCATCTTGAAAAGTGAGAGCATGTTTGACAGCATCTTCCTGTAAGGTGTAGAATAGCACTCCTCTACCCTCTGAGCTTTTCATTATCATTTTCCCACTGCTGGCTTCAACTAGGAGTGGAGGTGCTAATTTGGTCAATTTATTGATTCAACATAAACATAAAATCAAAAGTTAACAACTGCAGGTACTGAAGTACATCATTCATCTTCCTATCTTTCCATGCACTTCTTGTAGATGTGGTATGCAACATATATTATTATTAACTGGCTTTAAACTGGTGATGTGGAGAAGGTCTGTCTTCAGCTTTGTGACTAAGGGTATGGAGACACAGGAAAGAGAAGGATAGGGAAGCCGTTAAAGGATTCAGATTCTGGAGACTTTAACTTCAAATTTTACTTTTTTGAGAACGCAGATGATAAAAATCCTCATTTCCCCCAATCTTTTTTAAAAAAAATCTCATTCCTGCAAGTCCAAAAAGGTATACAAAGCTTTGATATCCAAAAGCAAGGAACACAGCTGGACTGACAAATTCTTGTTAAAAGGAATTTGGAACCAGCATGATCCTTCCATGTTCTCCAGGCAATACAATTTCTTGGATGTGCAAACAAGAGGAGATGTGCTGATCTTTAGCGGGAAAGTGATTTATCTCTAGATATGATAGCGGTGAGGTGAAGTGGAATACCATGTACAGCTGACATCCATGTTTTAATGAAACCAGCAGAAGTTTGGAGAACAGGGTAGAAGAGAAGAAACACTTAAGAAACTACAAAGAGCTTTTGAATTAATTTTTTACTTAGTAATATAAGGCTTCAAACTATGTAATCTAGCAACATGGAAAGGCAATGTGATTGCAGGACAAAAGAACTTCACAGAAAGAAAGCACTGTATAATAAAAAAGAACCCAACTCTTTACCTGGCAGGGGAGAAGAAAAGAAGAAAAAAAAAATAAAAATCAATCTTGTAACTAGTGGCTGAGGCCACTTTTAATGCAGAGGGCATTTAATCAGTGCAGTTGATGCCCTACCTGTTGCAGGGGTGTTTTCAGGTCATGATGATATTTTTAGCCAAAGATATTAGAAAGTTTATGCAATTCTTGTCAAAATTCAATAGGTTGCATACTAGAGTTGGTCAGAAAAAACATTTCCATAGTCTCTGCCAGCTTTAAATTCTGTGGAGAGTTAGACCTTCCTCATGGCATTTTGAGGTGAAGTTTTTGATTCACTTTTCTACACAAAATCCTGTTATCCACTAAGGTATCTAGTAACATCAAGTGTATTTTTAATAAGGTTGCTGCTTCACAGCAGTATAAGGAAAGAAATTTGAGAACACACAGTGAAACAGTTAAACCCAGTGCTAAAATGCAAGCCCGAGAGAAGTGAACCATATTCCAGCCATGTCTGCGGGGCTGAGTGATCAACTAATTAGGTAAGTTTTTTTTGTAGACAACTGACAGAGTCATGTAACAGGGATTTTTCTTTTTCTATTCCTTCCCAAGAAAAATACTGAGTACATTGAAAGAGAATAAACCCACCCATCAATAAAGTAAACCAGAAAACACTCATGAGAAAACATACTATCAAATCCTAGATCAACAGGTCTTCTGCTCCTGCACAAAGCTACATTCTACTGCAGACATGGGGTGGGGCAGGAAGAATTTGAGTTTGGAAATACCCAGGACCCCATCACAAAACCTCTTTGTATGTTTAAAAGTTCTTCTCTAGACAATTGAAGAGCCAAATGAGTGGCAAGAAAGAGGTATATGGGTGAAGGCAACCTCCTGAACACCTACCTTTGTCTAACAAAAGGCAAAGAGTCTATATTTTCTGGGTACAATACATAGCAGTCCCTTTTTCTTTTAATCATCATATTTTTCCAGTTGGTTGCTTCTGATTCTTCTGTTTGTTTCAGAAAGATTAGTCAGGGCAAACCCTGGAACATTCCACTTATACTCTGAGCTCTTGATAATTTGAAACGGGATGAAGAACTGATCGATTCAGAGATTTTCATTTGTTTGGGTTTTTGATGTTGGGATTTGTTTGTTTGTTTGTTTTAGTTGTATTGTTTTGTTTTGGTTTTTGGTGGGGTTTTTTTTTGCAAGGGGCACCTTTTCCTTTTTTGTGCTATTCACCATAGATAGATGACAGACTATGTTTTTCAAAAACCGTGACAATACTTCAGCAACATTTGTCAAGCCAAGGAATTAATCTGAAAACACTCAAAAGAGCAATTAATTTTTCCCTTTTATTCCTCTTCACAACAACCAACACAACAGTGAAAGAAACCTATTACCCTGCTTTTCATGTCATATTTTTTCCTAATCATGATCCTGCTATGAAATATCTGCTGCATGTTCTCCAGATGAGAAGACACTGCCCCTAACCCCCCACCACGGGGCCACAAAGATGATCAGAGGGCTGGAGCACCTCCCGTATGAGGATAGGCTGAGAGAGTTTGGGTTGTTTAGCCTGGAGAAGAGAAGGCTCCAGGGATACCTTACAGCAGCCTTCCAGTACTTAAAGGGGGCTTACAGGAAAGATGGGGAGGAACACTTTATCAGGGGTAGTAGCGACAGGACAAGGGGTACTGGCTTTAAGCTGAAAGAGAGCAGATTTAGATTAGATATTAGGAAGTTTTTTACTGTGAGGGTGGTGAGGCACTGCAACAGGGAAGCTGTGGATGCCCCATCCCTGGAGGTGTTCAAGGCCAGGCTGGATGAGGCTTTGAGCAACCTGGTCTAGTGGAGGGTGTCCCTGCCCAGGGCAGGGGGTTTGGGCTCAGGAGTGGAGGGTGTCCCTGCCCATGTCAGGGGATTTGGAACTAGTCTATCTTTAAGGTTCCTTTCAACCCAAACTATTCTATGATTCTATGAAATAACAGTCCAAGGTAAAAAGCAGACCGGTGAACCTTATATATCCTATCAACACCAACACCAAAATGATATGATCATTTCTGATCTTAGAAAGTGATAGGTAGGACTACAGATGGACATGTGCAGATGCGACTAGACTCTCCAGCCAGGCCTTGTGCTGAGCTTGGCAAAACAGAAAACAAGGGATAGTCCCTTGATAAAAAGGCCAGACAATCTAACTAAAAAAATGGACAAAGTAAGTGAAAAGAAAGAAGCGAAGGGATTTTCCCAAAGCCACAGAATAGCTCAGCAGCTGAATGAGTAATAGGAATACAGCCTTTCCCTAGTCCCATCTATTGCCCTAACCACAAGATGTGCTGCTACATACCAGCAATTATTCTTCAAGATCAAGACTTTACTGGGTATCGATTCACTATTTAGAAGCTGAAAACAGACAAACAGTTCAGAAGTGTAGTAAGAAATCAACGGATCACTGTTAATTTCCTCCCCAGTATCCATTGTTCGTTATGAGATGCTTCAACACAGCATTTATGGGAGCTCTCTAAGCAACAATGCAGCCCTTCTTAATCCAAGCAATAGCATACTTTTCAAAGTTTAATTTCCAAGAAGATACTTCAGCAGCTAAAACCTTCAAAATTTCTTAGTTTATCAAGCTCTTTTTTGGGGGGAAGAAAAGATTGGCAACAGTGAAAACAAATTCCCCAAAGAAGGAGAGAAGATTGGGCACTGAATAGAAAGTGGAAAAATGGCCAAAATATGAGTTGTGAAAACTCAGACTTCTAGAGAGCATTTCTACAAGATCTCACATTTCTTTACAGACAGTTACATATCTAGAGTTATAACAATCTTCTGAGACAGGTAAAGATAGCCCTTTCCCTGCAGATTAGTTATCCAAGGTGCAAAGAACATAACATTCCCAAAGCCTGACTTTTGCTGCACAACTGACAGACTCAGGTCAAATACTTTCTGGTGTTGACACAAAACTCATTCAAAGTAGCAGGCTTTACTATTAAACAATGCTTTAAACATCCTGCAGAGCAGAAGTGATTTTTTTAAATGCAGCAGTATAAGAATACTGCCAATCATTTATCAGAGGCCCAGTCTACATAGTACTGACACCAAAATTCAGTTCTCCACATCATATAACTAATATATATAATATATCATATACTCACCCTGGTTTCACTTATGAACAGAAGTAATTTTTATTTTCACAGCAAAGTAAAATGTAAGAAAGAAATGTCTTCTTTTGTAGAGAAAGAACACATCAGCAAGTCCTAACAGGTAATTACAAGAGGATTACACTGCATTAGCAAATATTTTACAGAGTGTATTTAATAGGTATGTACAAATAGATGCAATATTTTTAGTCAGACTATTTAAATGTAGCTATTTGTTGACTATTTGCCATCATAGCTAAGGTTAAGAATTGATATTTTAAGAAAAGCAAGTGGTCAGAACTCCAGAACACAAGTGCCAATGCATTCATTTGGTACAGGCGTACAGCCATATAGATGCTGTGTACCAAGCTGTTAGAATTACATGGTTTTCTCTTCAGACTGGAAAAGCGTCGTCCTGTAAGAGTAAGACTAAGGTTTGTGGTTTACTGATTGTAAAGAACTGCTCTGTTGCTCTCTATATAAGCTTCATTGTGGCCAATTCTGGGCCAAATGATAAATATATATGGTTTAATGTTATACCAAAACATAGCCTCCATTGACATGTACACTCAAGAGGCTAAACTAAACTAACCCCTTTTATCTCAACAGCTATGCAATTTAGCAATGTTTCAAACCTGTAGCTGAAATTTCAGGCTTCTGTAGCACTGAGGAGATTTAACTAGTGACTACATTCAAGACAGCAGAGCAAGACATAAAAAAAAAAAAAAAAAAAAAAAAGTCATGCACAGTGTCATCTGAATAATGAATACCCTGGAGTTAACAGAAAATGCAAGAAGTTTCAGACAAATTCTGCAAGACAATCTAGCTTGAGCTAAATCTCAGAAATCTAATATGGTGTGTCAGGTATTGGACAAGACAGTCAAAGAAGAATAATATGGAATAAATTTGTCCATGGTAAAATATTATTTTCTGTTAAAAATTAGAAACTGTTTTTTGTGGGTTTTTTTTCCTGGTCCTATTTGTACATCATTTTTCCACAGAATCTGACCTAATCATAAGTTACTGAAAAGATTAAAAAAAACCCAGCCCATTACACTTACACCCTATTTTGTGTTGGGTGAAAACTGGGAAGGAATAGCTGCATTAACTGCTGGCAGATAATAAACAACCTTCCACAAAACAATCTTATTGTCCATGTACAGCAGGCAACAAAATCACTGGCTCTTAAGTAACTGGTCAAAACAAACAACTGGGAGGCACCATTCCAATAGCCACTTTTTAAGCCTGAAAGCAAAGAAATTGGCAATTGTTAATTATAATTTTGCTGGATAAAGTCTGAGGGATTCTTACTTTATCCTTAAGCCAGGTATTACTTGAAATAGGAGGCAGCAAATTCAGAAATTTCAAGATATACTGCTTCAAACCAGAGGAAAATACTTAAGTTTATAGAGAAAGGAAATAACAATTTAAAAAAAATTAAACAATGGATAATTAAAGGATAAACAATGCACATAAAAATTTAGCAGCTGTTTTAAATTTTTCATTTGTAAATTGTTTCATGAAGCATTATGAAATAAATCCTGGCATCCTATACTTTTGGTTTTGTTATTTTTGGAATAACTGAGACCAGTTTTTGTCTAATGGTGATTAAAATATTTTTTTTTCCCCTGAGTCCTCTTTCTCAATTTTCCTTCTATGGCTTTCCTGATTTGTGTCAAAAAAAAAAAAAAAAAGTCAGATAGATGTAGAAGAAGTCTACTTGGAGAAAGTTTGTCAGAGTACATAGCTTCAGTCAATTCAAAGATTTATAGCATACAATCCTTGAAAAATTCTAGTTAACTACAGTCTATAATAAATCATTCCTTTGTAATAATCATGAACATTTTAGGGGGAAACAAGTGAAAAATTATTAAGGACAGCATAGTCCAATACTGAGAAAAAACCATCAGCTGCTCAAACAAAGCATTGTGGTTTCTTTAAAGAAAATCTGTTCCTTCCCTCAACAATTTGACTACGCTAATAAGTTAACAGAATAGGCAACTATAGAGTTTATGTGCTTTTTCACAAGGCATTCTGTGGAGTTGTCTCACAAATATTAACAAGGATAACAAATAGCTGTGAGCACACATGCACATAACCAGAGACATACATGCATATTCCTGCTAGGGGAGACATAATATAAAACCAAAATCTGTTCTTCCACAGATGAAGAAAAATTAATACCAGAATAACCAAATCTCTATTTATGAATTATTTTATTGGTACATTTATTAAAGATTGGAAAGCAGCACAAGAGAGTCATGAAATGAAGGTGTTCTGAAGGAAAGGATTTCCAAAGTAAAACTCAGTAATTTACTCCAATTTTAATTTTCTGTTGTTTTGTCATAGTTTTTTGGAGATGTATTAATTTCTCAAAAATTATTTGTCAAGTCCTTCCTACAAACAATTTTTACACTCTAGATCATATGGCAGCAGTATATTACATGGATTAGGTACTCATTATATCCAGCTGGCTTTGTTGGCAGTGTAAATCACTGGGTGTTTTTCTGAGTATGCAGACATATAGGCGTTCATACAAATATGCAGAGTATTGACCAAAAGTGCATTTCAGTTCCATTCTCTCTCTCCCAAGGCTTCTCAGCAGAAACTACATGGAAGCAATGACTTACATCAAGCTGACAGAAAAATACCAGGCACCCTGCACGGCCAGCGCAGGCAGACTGGTCACACTGCACGAGTGTCCCAAATGATCAGGCCTCCATCACCTAGAGTGAGTGTGCTATGTGGCCAAAAGTCTCCTACAGCCGTGAAGATGCTGACTGCAACACAGCAGGCAGCAGTTAAACGAAAAAGAGCAAATATGAAAGTTAAACAAATTCAACACTTCAGGAATACAGCATATAAGCAATGAATTACTACATTTTGCGTTTCCTTCTGGTCTGTACCATTTCATAAAACCAAATCAAAACATGACGTTTAATGGGACCAACACCTCTGAATTCATGAGACAGGTTATTGGTTCACATCCAGCCTGCAACTGGTGGTAATGGTATATTACGTTCTCATAGTTGCTCATTATCTTTCAGAGAAGAAAATTTTGAGACAAAGTGCCTAAAACTGTTTCCCATGCTTGGATGTACAACATTGTCAGAAGTCCAGTGAGTGCACCAAAAGTAAGGAGGACAGGCAGAGATGAGATGGGGAAGAGAGCAGCCTGGTGAGCAGGGACCCCCCAGGGCTGCAGCCAGACACTGTGGCACCTTTTTCAGCCACACAGAAGTATGCTGGTTGTGGAGACATTACATCTAATACCTTTTGTAACTTACATGTTAACATTTTTCAAACTCCTGGTTTAAGACAAAAGCAGGCAGTTTTTCTCTGCTATAAAATTATAACAAGCTTTTCAACTACACAGCACTTTTTGCCTGGGATTTCAAAGTTGCTATTGTTCTTAAAAAAACAAAACAAAACAAAAAAAAATGCAAATACAAATCTGGAAATACTTACACCAAATCTGTCAGGGTAAATAAATACACAAAGCGACTCTCATCTAAGGAGAAGTAGAAGAACAAGAGGGATCAAGAGAAAAAGTACATTCTGTGTTGTCTTGTATTGAAATACACTATACTTAAAATACACTACTACTTAAAATGCTGTTATGCAAAAAGACAGGGCTTAGGGTTACTAAAGAAATTATTGTAAAATATAATGTCTTAATTAAAATGTTAATGGGCATCAAGTGCACAGTCAAAACCAAATAACTCTGCTTTATATGTCAATAAGAACTGTTAAGTCTTGAACTCTTATACAGGTATATTTGAGAAAGTAAATCTTTAGTATTTTTAACAACCAAAGCCATGCACTGTGGTTTGCAGAGCAGACGCTGGACTCCTTCCAGGAGATGGAAGCACTCCAGGTAGAGCCAGGATGCTAGTAGCAATTATGGCAGACCCAGAGCCTTCCTCTTGTTAGAAGAAAGGGTGGCTTATTTATTCTGGGAATCTGTCATGACCAGGCAGTGGAAAAAAGGGAGCTGGAGATATTCCAGGTAAGATGTAGCAAAATGGTTTGCAGACAAAGCACTCTCCGCAAGCTAGGGTTTTTTGTTGGCTTCTGTTTTAATTCTAAACAATATCCCCCAGAAATACCAATATCCCAGGTTAGCCTGTACCTACATTGCTGCAAGAGCCAAAGTTGGACTGTAACACTAGAACTTTAAGTGAAAAAAATGTTTAAAGTGCAAATCTTGTAATAAATTACTAGCTTATGCTTAAAACTTCAGGGCTGAGCAGACACTTAAAAGCCACACACAGACACATGGTCAAACAAACCCAAATTACTGCAGTGAACCAAAGCCACTGCTGAAAGTTTGGGTTTTCATTGCCTTCCCTCTGTGATCAGTTTGGCCTGAAAGGATATCGGTGTTAGCTGACATTGTGCAGTGGGCTGCCTGTAACAGACATAGCTGGTCCTGGGAAGAACAGGAAAAACATTATTTTTGTTTTCGAAAAACATTCCGCAGGCAGCGAGTGGGGTTAAGGTTTTAAGCCTATCCCAACCCAAACGCCCAGGTGCCAAAAGGCAGCTGAGCTCTTTAAAGTCGCTGCTTTGCAATGGGGTTGTTTCTCACTCTTAACAGTGGTGCAACTTTATGACGCTGTCTGAGTGGTGTGAAAAGAAAGGAATAAGTGAAATGAAGGCTTTTATAGTTCCCCAGTAGCATCTGTCACTCAAAACACAGCACTCTTAATCCCACTCTCAATAAACAGTGGAAACCATTCCCCTAAAATCTGTGTTCCAAAGCAGGGTAAAGAGAAGGGTTCAGAAAACTGTCTTGCTCCCAGGCCCCAAGGGATGCCAGCAGCTTTAGCAGCCAAGTCAACTCATTAGAAAAGGGCAGAAACTGGCTCAACAGTAAACAGGACAATGAAATGAAGGAGAAATACTCTTCCTATGTCCAGATTTTGTCCTTTAAAGACAACAAAATTCATCAGGAAAAATAAATTTCAGAAGCAGACAAGCTGACTAGGATTTTTTTTTTTTTACTGAAAAGTGTTCTCTTTTCAGAGGAGAAGGCAGTATAGGACTTGGAATCCCAAATATAGAAGATTTTTTCAAGGGAGGGAATGTGTTTCCAGAGTACCCACTATTAAAGCACACGCGTTGAATTGCTGCTATATGGGTTAGTGGTTGGAGTTAGAAATTCGAGGTCACAGCTTTGGCTGCCTCTGCCTGCTGGCTTTTCATGTTTATCCACGCTCAAGTCATTTAGTTGGTCCAAGTTTATATACCTACAGAGTTGGTTTTAAGAGCACCTATCAAATGGGTGCACTCACCCTTAGTTAGTGTCAATAGAATACTTAGTAATTCTAGAGTGCCATTCAGATGAGGGTCATTTAGAACCTGAAGAGAATGATATAGGGACATTTTCTTCTTCCCTTGATGGTTGAAACTGGGCCCACACCACTGATAAAATCCTGAGCTGATGGCTGTTTAGTGCCCTGTGTCAAGTAATACATAGTTTTTATTCCATTCCAAGAAAATAAGTGATAATCAGAACTACACTAGGACACTATTCACGGCATGAGTCCTCCTGGAAGCCTCACAGGAAGGATAAACAGACTGCATAATGAAAGAAACATGGAAATATGAGTGAATACAAACTATTCAGGGTACCACAGGAAATCCAGAGGAATAGTCTCTCAAGTAGGCTCACCTGGAAAACACCTATATCAGCATTTTAGCCCAGACCAGAAACATGTTCCTGTCATAAATCTTGTGACTGGTGTCCCTCGCCCTGTTTTTATTCACATCTCAGAGCACACACAACACACCCTAAACACAAATCTGTGCTAAAATGTGCTCTGACTGCTGAAAAGCATTTGGTCTAGACAGCAAGACTAGATCTTGTCCTACGAAGAAAATCCTAAAACAAATGTAGATGCCAGGTCCATTGATTCTTCCTTAAGAAGTCATTGCTATCAGGCCACAGAACTCACTAATGTAGATACAACCCTGTATGCTATCAACCACTTGGGACAGACAGTTACTTCCCCACATAGACTTTCAAAACAATAAGCACCCAAATTGTTACAGGCTGAGAAACAGGGGACAAAGAATTTACTGATCAGGAAGAATTCAGTAAGAGAAAGTGGATGATTAGAGAACCAGGTCGAGAAGAATGAGGTCTTTTCCCCAACCTCTGGGCATTACTACAAGCCAAGAAAATAAGATTAAGAAACCCAGGCAGGATACATGACTCTTTCAGTTTCTACTGAGTTATAACTGAATGGTTTTCAAGCCTTGAATGGAATATGCAGGTACCACGGAGCCACAATAGTCCGATTAAAAATGCATTATAGATTCCAAGGAGACTAAGCTATATCTCTGGGTAACTCAGTGGAATTTATTAGTCCTTGCAGACTGGCTGCTATGATGATCAAAAGCAATTATTCATGTTAAAAGTGTGAGTGTCAGTTTAAAAATATCCCAGTGTAACCCAAGACTCCTGCTAACATACAGTCTTCAAGCTACCCAGAAAACAGATCTTTAGGGGTATAGCATGGATTATTTATTTATAGGCCTTCTAGAGCCATTCTTCATGAAAGAGTTAAAATCACATAACAATGGTGGAGAGAACAAGACAGTCTTTGAAACGCAGAAACAGTACAAGACAAAGGTATTTTAAAATAAAGAATAAAACTAAATCTGTACACAGTTCAAACTGTCCAACTATAACTGAAAATGAATTACTATTTTGGAAGTACTGCAAATTACACTTCCAGCTGACACCCCAGCCGCAGGTAACCACAAATCAAAAGCCAAACCACAACATTTTACTGGGGATATTAGTTGTCACTGTCAGTTCTTCTCAAAAGATTTTTCAGATAATCACAATTTTGGCAATATTTGCAGCACAGTCATATTTTCAGTTCATCAAGGGGAAAAGCTTAAAATAAGTTAAACAAAGGATATTATTTCTAACATATTGTTGTATTGTTTACTAAGTACAGGTAAGTTTAAGCCAAGTGAAGCTTTTTGGTAACACTCAGTTTGCCAAGGGATGCCTGATATTTTGCTGCTGATGCACAAGAAACACAATAAGAATAAACGGGGTTTTTTTCTAGCTGCATGAATCCTCTTCTCTCACCTCAAGACATCTGGCAAGATAGGAAAACAGATGCAGGATACTGACATCTTCATTCAAGTCATTCATGACCTAGAAAGAATCTGTCTGAAAAACATGAGCCCTCCTTGTGCTGTGCCTCACTGTGGATGTTGCCAGTTGTCATCCCCACTTTGCTATATTTTCATATAAATATATAGTCAAAATACACATGCTCACACTGCAGGCAAAATGACTGGCATATATAACAATATACCAGTGATAAACCAGAACATGAACTTCTTTTATGACAAACAAACGATTGCCCTGGGCCCCTCTGATTCTTACTTACAGGGGGCAACACTCCACACCCCTACTTTCTGAACAAAAATACAGAATTTGCATCTGTTTCTTTCAAAGTAATCTGTGTTTAACTGTGTCATAATTCTCAAAACAGTAGATAAATAACACATTTCTAATATTTTAAGGTGTTTTTGGTTTTTTTTTTTTTTACTTAATTCTCCTTTTCTCTGAACCCAAGAAAGGGGAGATGAACACAGACCATTTGACAGTGGTTGAACTTAGACTCATCACATGCTCTTCATTCAAAATACAGTAGTGACTAAATAAAAACAAACTACAAACACAGAGAGAAGGTTCAACAATGTCATATGGACTAGAAGTGGTAGTAAACAAGTTGCATATTCCACACATATTAAATGAATAAAAAAATAAACATTTTTGCTTTTTTGAAAACCTAGCTCATTTTCGAAAACCTAGCTCATTTTCACGACCCAGAGACTCAACATCTTTGATTTTAATTTAGGTTTTTCTGAGCATATATTGTCAATGAAGACAGTATTTTGTATGAGAGTTTTCCCCAATTCAAAAAGAATTCAGAAAAAAAAAATCAGCTTGCTCAAGTACTGTTATATTTCCCTCCTGACCTGGATAAATTTTTGTTGAATAAAATTTTGCTGTAGCATTCATTTATTAAAATCTTTGCTCCAGCATGGGAAAAATATTTTTGGTACACGCAATACATAACTGTGCCATTAGCAAAGCTGGAATTTGGCAATAGCAGGAACATGCAGTACCTTTGACTTCAGTGGTATGGCATTCATGCTCGTGAGTTGAAGCTGCCTCCCTGAAAGATGTTCCACTGGGAGGACTAAAAGGCAACCAGTGCAGGGGGAAGCCACCACAAAAAGATTTAAAATGTGATTTTCTATATTTATCCTTTATATCTTTCGAGCGTAAAAAGTGTGCAAGACCTTTTGCCATGGTTTGTAGGGGGAGCATTAGGATTATACTGGGATATCCACCCATTTCTTGATGTTCTCATTTACCTAGCAATTCAGTTTTGATGTACTTTTAAGGAGTGTCTCTAAAAGCATTGATGGGGATGAGCGTTTTTCTCTCAGAGGTTTACAGCGACAGGGATGTAGTGGCAGAAATGGTGGGTGGACACATTTCACAAGGAAAATGTGTTTCTGCAGCTACAGAGTCACCTGCATGCTTTGCAGCTGGCCCTGACCTAATCTCAGGTGGGACAAGTGAAAGAAAACAAGGTGCAAACAATATTAAAAGTGGGGAAATAAACTCTGCTCTTTTTTCACTAGGTTGACAAAAAATACATCATTTGATGATTGGCTCTTTACGTTTCCTAGCAAATATGACATTCCATAAGGCAGGAACTCTGGAAAGTTAATTTTGGAGCAATTACATCCTTGCAGACTTCCTCAGCTTTCATTTTTACTTTTCATTCAACAAGTTATTAATGTTAATGATACACTTGGCTAATCCCATCCTCACAGGACCAGGTGGTACATGTTAACACCTTCAAATTAACAGCTATGTTTAAGATAGAGACACTAGTAGGCTTGTTCAGCCCTCTGTATGAGAAGAAGCTACTTGCCTCACTAAATGGGAAAGGGTCAGGTCAGCACCTGTGGGCTGGTAGCAGCCTTCACTTAAGAGGTGCATTGTAAGGGTCCGCAGTAGTGTCTAGACCAACACAGAGAGTAAAAATAAAGTTTCAGGTTAGCAGGCAAGAAAAATTTCCAGAATGGTATTGCTCAAAACATTACAGTTTTACACCAAAATAGTGGAGTATATTTTTCCCTAAAGTGTGAGTACCTACACCATTCTGGTTCATTTTTTTACTGTGATCTCCACCATAACTTAAGCTTTCTTATTAAGGATAGTACTGAAGAAAGAAAAAAACCCATGTCTTGCCAGAAGTTATTGTTTTGCCTTTGGCTGAATTAAGCAGGGCTAAAATGAATGTCAATTTGGTCAGGGACAAGCAACTCTACACCAAGAACTCCATTTTTACACAGGCTTTGAAATAGCGCTTCTTTTCCTTGTGAATCTTTTGGCTTTCCTGGACTGTACTACATAGAGATTGGACTGTAGTGCTTTTAGTAACAAGACATGTATGTGAGGAAAAAGCATTATGTTCACCAACTGTATTACTTGAGCTGAAAAACCAGCCTGGCTTAAGCAGGAAGACAACATTTTAATGTTTTTAAGTAGAAGTTTTATTGTTTCATCAGCAGTGCTAACTTGTGTAGTATCACCATTATTTTTATCTATAATCAATGAATGTACATATATGAAAATTTTATACTAGAGTAGCTTAAGTCCATGCTTATGCCTGCATCAATATCATTGTTCTCGTAAAGCCAGACACAAGAACTGATGTAGTAAGTGATATATAAGATAAGTTCTAGATGATCCCAGAAGATTTCATGGGCATGTGAGGTGTGCTGACTGAGGCAAAAATTGAGCCCTCATGTGAGACAAAGTTTCAGGACATGAAAAAAATAACAAATTAAAAAAAAAATCTCTTCAGGCATCTGTAGTTCGTTCTTTTCATGTAAAGGACTGCCTAAAACCTCCTTGGAGAGTTTCCAATTCTGATATAAATAATCTGTCAACTCAAAGTAAACAGGAAACAAACTTTTCTCTAACAGGGTTAGCACTAAATAAGAGAAATGCCTGCTCAAGACATGGCCCTGCAACTCAGAATGGATAAGATGCATATACTTTCAAGCAACTGAAATACTCATTGTTATCCAGCCTAACAGAAAGCAGGGATAAAACATAAAAAGCAAACCCAGAGATAATCCTGGGTATGTATAGAAAACATTACGAAGAAGTCAGTGAGAGCACAATGTTGAAGCGGGCAGTAGCAATATTCTCTGTGACAACTGTGGAGCAGGCAGATTCCCGTAACATTAATACAATACTGCTTCCAGACCTGAGCTGACTTAAGGACAATCAGTATCACAGAATCACAGAATGTTAGAGATTGGAAGGGACCTCGAAAGATCATCTAGTCCAATCCCCCTGCCAGAGCAGGAACACCTAGATCAGATCACAGAGGAACACACCCAGGCAGCCTTTGAATGTCTCCAGAGAAGGAGACTCCACAATCTCTCTGGGCAGCCTGTTCCAGTGCTCTGTCACCCTCACCGTAAAGAAGTTTTTTCTCATATTCAAGTGGAACCTCCTATGTTCCAGCTTGAACCCATTGCCCCTTGTCCTATCACTGGATGTCACAGAGAAGAGCCTGGCTCCATCCTCCTGACACTCACCCTTTACGTATTTATAAACATTGATTAGGTCACCCCTCAGTCCCCTCTTTTTCAAGCTACAAAGACCCAGCTCCCTCAGCCTTTCCTCATAAGGGAGATGCTCCATTTAGATGCTTCCAGTAAAAGCAGTCAAATAACCTCTTAACAAAAAAATAATTGTAGATACAATCCTACCTTCCAATCCCACCACAGCCCTTCTGTTCATGTGTCCCACCAGTCCCCTCTTGTCCTCTTCATCTCCTATTAATCACTATGACCTGTGCCATCCACTAATCATCACTTCATTTATCTTTATCTCTGTCACTTTCTCTTCTCTCTCCTGCCATTGCTTTAATTCTTATTTACTTGAAGCCTTTTGTTCTACCTCAGCAAGCAAACTCAGGTTTATGGTTATTGGAAGAAAGAATCTGGTGGCACTCCCAGGGAGGAATAGAGATTAAGTGTCAAACAATTAGGCACTGTATGTGGCTCCTGGAGCTTGCTCTACGATGGATTTCCTGAGAGAAGCAGACGGGCAGATATACCATATGCAGTAAAGGCACGCACAAAAAGGTACAAATTAAACCCTTCACCACATTTCAAAAAAATCAAATAAAGAGTCATCCTTTCCTTCCCCAGTAGTTGTCTGAGTATTTTTATCACATGCTTTAACACCAGCATCTTTAAGGGGCTCTATAGGCAGTACCTATCTTCTTCATTTGGTAGCCAGTTACAAAGCACTGAGGACATTTAAGAAATGCCCTTGGTAAAGGGTCTCCTACAGCATAAGGCAGGTTAGAGGCATTCCCAGGTGGCAGTAACTCCCTGGGCCTCCCCACCCGTCTGACACTTCTCTGGTTGGTGAAGCCAGCATCAGCAATGGTTCTAAGGCAGACACTTCCAGGTAATGCAGACAGGCTGCCCCTGCGCCCACTCCTCCTGTCCCCAGCCACTACTGCCCAGCTCCTCTGCTCTGCCCTCTCCTTGGAGCCTCTCTCTCTTGAATTCCTGGGTCAAGCAAGAGAAAGGGGCTAGGATGGGCTAAGCAAAAGGGCTGAGATGCCTCAGCTACTGGTTCAGACCAGGGATGCTGATCTTTTAGATGAGTACTAGAGACAAGGAGCTACTACCTTTTAAAAATGAAATAACAGAGCACTTAGAAGCCTGTGCTGCCGCTGAAGAGTCTGCAAGGAAACTTTACAAAACAATGCAAAAATCAAACCAGTATTTCTCATGCACCAACTCAGATCCAGGGCATCTTTCATGCAATTATTCAGCAACGCACTGACATCTTGACACAGAGCAAGTGGGAAGGCCCCAAGACATGAAACCATAAACTGGCCAGGTGCAAAGCCTGTGTGCTCCAAGAGGATCTGTTACCCCAATTACCCACTTGGTGGTTTGAGACAGTCTTGCAGCAATTGTGCTTCACACACTACCCACAGCAAATCATTATTGCATATGGTATATATTTACCAAATTTCTACATATGAAAGAGCTATAAATTCATACTAATCCATTTCCAGAACCTTCTATGTCAAAGCTGTATGAGGAAGAGTAGCTTAGAGAAGGAAAAGAGGAATTATGACTTTTGTACCTGGGCACTAGGTTGCAACTGAGCCTTTAGATAGGTACAAAAACACATTGTGTAACACACCCAAGCACACGCATTTCCTAGACTTGCTTTCACAAACTTTGGTTTATGCTGTGCTTCATTGCTGGCAGCAGAACTGTTGTACCTACAGAGCAAGCACAAGTGTCTGTAATGTCCATAACTCAGAAATACCATATGCAGATGTACTTTTATAGTTTACAACTCTGTTGAAATGTCTTCTCATAATCTGAAGAGCACTTACACACTGTTTCCACCACATAGCTAAATTATTTCATTATAAGATAAGAATCTCTGCTGCAGCATATGAAAAAATATTCGCTTGGAATATTCCAGCTATACTGCAGCTGAAAGGCCCGCTGTATTGCATATGTCCCAATTATAGAAACCGGAGAATCTGAGGTGGGTTTAAGTTACCTGTTTTCTCTAGTCTTATTGGCAGTTTTGCGTGTTCATTCCGTTTTCCTTTCAGAGCCCCATCTAACCTAGAAATAGATTAAGAAGACAGCATTTCAGACCAAGACATCTTTAAAAGCATAAGAATCCAGCATATTTGCTATTAGGACACATTCATTTTTAAAATATGGAGTACCATTAAAAAAAAACCTTTAAAAAAATCACATATGTAGTTTAAAGGCTGACATCATCTAAAGGTATGAACGCTGAAAGCAGGAAAATAACTACATCAGACTATGAAACAAGTCCTGTCCAGAAGTGGAAAATTATGTTGTTGCCTCTTTAAAAGATGCCTTGGGAAGACTCACTAAGGCTCACTAAGGGGACAGGCTAAGTGAGCAGTTATAGGGTCATTTTGAATAAGTTACATGGTCACCCACCACTTAGGGAATGAGACTGAAGATGCTGGATCCTGTCTCTCTGTTTGCCTTTGACCTGTTTCAGGGCTTCTATTTTCCAAGTCAATTAAGCCATCCAGGTTATTTAAAGTTTTGTGTTACAGTTCCAGTTGTCTTTTTACTTCATTAACATTACTCATGAGTAAAACTAGGAGGACAAATAACTAACTGTTTCAGCACCATAAGGCTGACATATAAACCATATTGTTGATGTCACTTATACTCCACCCCAATGTAATCAATAGGAACTACCCTGAAGACATGTTGCAGCCATTGGACTGTCTCATTGGACAGTTTTGTCTCAAATATTTTGGAGGACAACAGATGCAATTGACCTTGACAACTTTTTTTTTTCTTTCTTTCTTTACTGTGATGTATCTGCTAAATGGACCAGTTATACCAATCTTCTCCTCACTAATCTATGACTTCTAGAGGTGAAGCAAGGGACTTAGAATGAAAAAAATGCTATCTTGAACATAATTGGACTGTAGCAAATGTGGTAGCAGCATTTTGCCAAGCTAAGAGCAGTATTAAGTCCAGAAAGGGAGGGGAACTGCCTAGAAACTATTTTTTCAGAAGAAACTGCAGCAGAAGAACAGGAAGACAACTGAATCTCAAACTGTGGGTGCTCTTTAGTTAAGCTATTCATAGCAGAGGCATTTGCAACCTTTCCCTTTCTTGATATGTTAAATACAGCCATCTATTCAATTCACTCATTCCTCTGTGGTTACTAGAAGCCACCAGGGCTACTATCAAGAGAAAATGACAGCCAAAACCTTTAGTTGTTCAAATGCATCTGGTGGAATGCATGGTGTCCCTAACATCCCAGGGGCTTGCTGCAGCTCCGGATGCAGCCGCTGCAGTAAATGCACTGTAACCCTGCCTTCCCTCGCCCCACGGCAGCCTGTACCGTCTTGTCTAACTACAGCAATCAAACCAACCAACCGACTACAACCAACTACATTCAGCTTGGAAAAAAAGTATCGAAACCGACAAAACACTCTTTATCTGAAACATTGTATCACCTCAGACACTCAATATTTGACCTCTATTCCTAGAAGAATCCTGTTATGTTATCTTTTCTGCTTGTTCAGAACTCCCATCGGGTTCACAGCATCTTACTAAACAGTGAACAGTGGAGCTGTCAAACAAAGATACATGTATTTTGTTTTAATTCATCGAGTAAAAGAGGGAAGCAATAAGAATAGAAATTGTCTTTAAGGAAGGAATTAGCATGCCTACAAAAAAACTCCACAATAACAAAACAAGAAGCTTCAGCCTAGTTCCCCCTCCTAGACTTTCTACCATACCCTGACTTCACTATCACCATCTGCCAGAAAGGCAGGTTCCTCAGATGTATTTCTTTTTCCATTCACCATCAAATTCGGAAAAATCCTCCTCCATGATTTGCTAAGTCACTAAGCCTCATTCACCTTTTTCCTTCTTTAAAACACTATGAGACTGCTTGAGTTTGGGATTCAATTTGGTTTAATTCTTCTGTTTTTATCATCTGTGCTGTGCACAGTTACAGAGTTACAGAGACCCTTTGCACTGGTGCAGTTTGTTCCTTCTCACGCTGATACGCACCTGTTCAGATGTGCTCTAAGGGGCTTGTAAACCAAGACAGCTTACAAATGAGCAAACTGCATTCATGCTGGAAGGATTTTGTAATCTGAAAAAAAATATTAGCACCACTAAAGGAGTTCAGTTTGATTTAGCTGTTCTAGACTTTACCTTGCCTTGCAGTTCTGGAAAGTTACAATCTTCACCTTCACTTGAATTCCTGCAAGCAGAGAGGTACGCTGCCTTAACTACCTGCTCTCAAAAGTGAAAAGCATCCATCTTTGGTGTTTGCAGCTGACAATTTAATAACATTTTCTACGGTGCATATGCTGACCTGCATTTTCTATTGCTTGTATCCAAGCCTTTTCAGAACAGTGATTTTTCTTCAGTCTTAGCAGAGACACATAGCTCATTATGGTAAACCTAGATGCCAGCTTGGATGTTTCAAAGGTCAGAGTTTTTCTGTTATCTAAGTAAGAAAGGCATTTTATTTCCAAGACCATACTGGGAAGACACATTAATTTTTAGCCTCCTGTCACTCAGGAAAGAGCACAAGGAGCTTTGCTGGAGTTTTTACATTACTTCCTGGGAGTTCCTTTGGTTTTTTAAAAAAACCCTGCTAGTTCGATTGCCACAGTGTTTGTACCAAGGTGAGAAATAGGTGCCCTGCTCCACTCCACTGGTCGTAGGGAAGAGTTTATGAACTGTAATTACCAGTTTATCCACTCAGGCTCCTTCTTAAAAGGAGGATCATTCATCATCCTCTTTTGTGCTACCCACTCCTTAAAAGGCCTACTCAGCTTTACCTCCAGTGCGTCCCACCCCAGCCTGGCTCCCCGGGAGCCCGTGCCAGGGCTACCTACATGGGTTTCAAACGGAGCATCGCACACTCCCCTGCCTTATTTGGGAAACCCAGACTCGGCCAGGCTTGGCACAGCCTCGGTGTCCAAGAAGCCTTCGTAAACCTGGTGCTCCGACAGAGATTTCACGAGTAGGAACCTCAGATTACGATGAGCTCCCGGCACCGGCAAGAAAGAGAAATCAGAGTGAGAAGGGAGGGCGGGCTAGATACCGAGCAAAACTTGCAAAGTTAACAACAACAACCCCCAAACGGCGCGGCGAGCAGCCCTCGGAAGGGCTTTGAGCGTGTTTGGCGTAAAAATCTTCAGGAAGGAGGAAAAGGAAGGCCGAGGAGCGAGCGAGCGAGCCGGCGCAG
>NW_010147598.1:434-783 GCF_000699245.1 Pterocles gutturalis | reverse complement strand
GTTGGGGACACCTTGGTCACCCTTGTCCCATTGTCCCCGAGTTGGGGACACTTTGGGGACACTGGGGATTGTCACCATGGGTTGGGGACACCTCGGTCACCCTTGTCCCCAACTTGGGGACACCTTGGTGGCCTTGGTTTGGGTTGGTGGCACCTTGGTCACCCTTGTCCCCAAGTTGAGGACAAGTGGGTGACCCCCAGGCCATTGTCCCCAAGTTGGGGACACCTTGGGGACCCTGGGGATTGTCACCATGGGTTGGGGACACCTTGGTCACCCTTGTCCCCAACTTGGGGACACTTTGGGGACCCTGGGGATTGTCACCATGGGCTGGGGACAGCTGGGTCGCCTC
>NW_010147598.1:0-206 GCF_000699245.1 Pterocles gutturalis | reverse complement strand
ACACCTTGGGGACACTGGGGAGGGTGACATTGGGTTGGTGGCACATTGGTGGCCTCGGTCCCCAGGTTGGGGACACCTTGGGGACACTGGTTTGTGTCACCGTGGGTTGGGGACACCGGTTTGTGTCACCGTGGGTTGGGGACACCTCAGTCACCCCTGTCCCATTGTCCCCAAGTTGGGGACACTTTTGTCACCCTGGTCCCCAG
>NW_010147597.1:2569-14641 GCF_000699245.1 Pterocles gutturalis | reverse complement strand
CGTGGGCGTGAGGCCGGGTTTGGCGGCACCCAGGGGCTCCGGCGCGGCCTGGAGCCTTTGCTCCCGTCATGGCGCGGGCCTGCTGTGCGCCCCTCATGCCTGTGTTCGGGTTTTCCAATAAAATGTTCAGGTAATTTGTGCAGAGGGGTAGCTGGCACGCCAGAGCGTCACTGTAAGTGTCCTGAATTTGGTTCAACACCGAATCGAAACACAATAAATGCGTGTTTTCTGGAACTGGATGTAGCAGCTCTGTCTGCATCGCAGTAGCCTATCGTTTACGCTGTGGGTGCTGCAAAAATGGCCCAAAGGGTGCGTTTTGAAGCCAAGAAAACCATGCATTCCGTAGGTTACATTTATGTTCACAAAATGCTGCTTATACGTTAGAGTATTTCCCTCTAAATTTTCCATCTGAATGAGTCAGGGAGGAAAAAGGAAGATGCTCTAGAAACTGTGATTTAAGGTGTGGGAAGCAACCCATGATACCCCTCCAGTCCGGATGGTGACGGTGTGTAGGTACTGCACCACTTCGTGCACTGAGAACGGGGAAAATCCCTCATGAGACAGCCACACCTGAATTATTTGGGGATTTTAGGCAGTGGCAGCTTAAAAGCATTTCGACCAGGTGAAGTCTCATCCTTTCCTCACCAGATCACAGCAAGGACTGTAGCCCGTGGTCCTCTGCGGTGACTCCTCTAATGCATATCTGTGAAACAGCAATCTCACCTTCCCTATGCCTGTTGCCCTGTGCAGTACCAAAATCTGTGAGCCCCACTGGCTTTTCTGCACCATGGTCTTCCACATCAGCCCAGAAGGAACTGGGAGAAGAAACAGTGCCCTGAGCTGCCCATTGTCACAGAACCTCCTGGCAACGATACAGCTGCAGTGTCCTCTGCAACCTCTCTCCAAACAACAAAAAAAGGAATATAATTTCTTTGTGATACCAATGCATCAGCTCTTGTCTTTCCTATTTTTTTTCCTAAATATTCACTAAACTAAAACAAAAAAGAAAAGAAAAAGAGAAAAGAGAAAAGGAGTCTGTCAAATGCTGCCCTGAGTGAACAGATTCAATGAGGTCTCTCCAGATACTCTGGGACAGATCATACAGGGAAGTCAATGATGGTGTGAATCTGCACTGCAAGAGTGCACTGTGAAACTCATTCCAAGGGTAAAAAGTCAGACTGATGTGAGTGATGTGGTATTTCATGGGGATATAAAATTAGGATGCATGCAGATGGCCGGTTTCTCTGCTGACCTAATCTAATGCCATTCCAGTAATCTCAGAAAATTGCACTGATTAATACAAGAAGTGACTCTGATCCTGGAACGATGAGAGCAGTATTTCAGCAAAAGCAAGTAAAGGGGACTGTGAAGTTCAGGCTTGCTGTAAACTGGTGTTTACTTAAAACAATAATCATGCCCATAATTAACATAGGATCAGTTCAGCCCGTGAGAAGTTATCAGTGTGATTTTAAAGCTTTTGGAATTAGCTTTGAAACATTATAATCTACCCCTTCTCTCACTAATTTAAACTTGCTATGCAGCTTAAAACTCAACTCACATCACAGCTGAATTTGGCAAGTTAGCTTTTGTTGGGCTGTTTCAAGACTTTCAAGAGTCCTAAATATAATTCTAGTGTATCATCTCTTTTTAAGAAGAAAATAAGGAAAAGCAAAGCTTTTTTGTGTGCTTGAGAAAAATGAAATGGCTATCATGAGTCTAGAATTCATATTATACATTCTGATAAACCATCTTTTGTGGAAATAATTATTAAAACATATTTTTATTTTTATAGACTGTTTGATTTCTTTTGCTGCTGGAGGTATGTTGCCCAGTCTGTTGTCTGAAAGAAACTCATGACAAAATGGGCAAACTGACAGGAAAATAAGACCTAATGATGGAGAAAATCCAAATGGAAAGCCTGCTGCAATTTGACAAGGATCCACCAGAATCACTGGACACACTACAAACACCACTAATGCTTGCAATCTCAACCAAAGTCATAAAATATTTTTTTAAATGGCTATTGAAAATTCATCGTATAGCTAAGCAGAATACAATTATTCTGGCCTGCATTGTTTGGGATTTTATTATTCCGTTTGCCTCAGTAATGCATATGCAGTCTTGTTTATCTAAATTAGAATATCAATGAGCTTCAGGTTTTGCCCAGGATTTTTTCTGAGCAGTTGCTTTGCAATGGAATGAAATGGGGAAGCCAGAACCTCAGGGTCTTAGGCATTCTCTCCCTGCTTAAGTAAAATAAAGTACTCTCAGTAAGCTATTAGGAAAACTAAAAAGAAAAATACACAACTACATCACTCACAGTTATAGATGAAATTGTGTTTGTATGCAGGTGTATGTAAACATGTACTGGCATAAGTGTTAATATGTTTAGTTCTGTAAAGAACTTTCCTGCTACATCATAACAGGCTAGTGCTTCAAATTTGATACTGGAAGTTGCCTGATAGCAGAAAACAGAAGCCTTCGCAGCAGCTGATCACTGCTTTTAAAAACATATCAATTGCTGTTCCTTTTAAATGAGAAATATTTTTTTTTTTAATCACAGGGGAAATACAGGTTCTCTTAGATTTGCTAGGCTTGGTTACATAAAGTCCATAGTGCCCTTTGTGGACATTTATTCCAAGGGAAGGCAAGAAATATAATTATTATTTTCCCTTTGGGTTTTGTTGTGATGATGTATGCATATATAAATAGCTTAAGATCCCGTTTATTCTGTAATATTCTGGGCAGTTATGGTGGGATATGCTGAATCATCAGGTCCTTTGGTCACCTTGCCATCTTGCTTTTCCCAAATAGCTCTTTGTTTTTAAGGCTGGCCTAGCTCATCTCTCTGTTTTTCCTTGTACTCTGCATGAAAGAGGTTTTGATTTTATTTTGCTGCAGGCTGTATATTGCAACTCACCCGCTGAAGCAAAGTATTGAAAAGTTGGGGTACAGCTGGCTCTTGGTGTGAACACTACACAACGTGCAGTGGTGCCTGACTGGATGCTGAAATCTTACGCACAAAAGGTAGAGATACTCCTTCTTTCTGTTTATGACTGAAATTAAATCCTCCTTGTTTTCAACAAGCATTCGTCATTTCTTCTTTTCAAAGCCATAAGGATTGTTGACCTACTTTTCAGGTGGAAAAAACAGACAAGGAGGCAGCAAGCTGTTTTGTAGTATACTGTAAAATGATTTCCCTCCACAAGTACATAAACAGTTATTTACATTCAAATACGATTGGCCTTCCAAGTCTGAATATCTCCTTTGATTCCTCAGATGTTGCTGTTAAAAGTGAGTGGTCACAGATTTAGGGGAATGCAGCATTTGTTCCTTTAAAACAAATCTTTAACATGTGTATTTTTTTCCTGTTTATTTGCAAGCAGATTTTTTGTTGTTTTTCCAGGCTCATATTTTGGGGACTTCACACAAGGGCTCATATATATATGTGATCCTTCAGCCTTCAGGCCAAGATGAATTTGACCATAGTGCATATATGAGACCTGTGGGTGTGATCAAGAAGCGGGTTTTCAGAATCAATTAAACGATGGTGTGGTGTGCTGGAGAGGGAGGCAGAGGGTCTGAATGGAGTCTCTGCATGACTGATAACCATTTGGAAAGGGTCTCTGCTGCAGAGGATCAGCAGCCTGCCATTCGCTGCCTCCCACTTCAGTTCCACCCCATCAGTAGAGAAGTCAGAGTCTGGAACACAAAAGCTACTTTCTCAGATTTCCCGCTGACATCCAGTACCGAATGTACCTTCTGCGTCTGAACTGAAAATTTCATCACCTTTTTTATTCCTCTGGTTTCACTCTCCGTGTTTCGTTCCTTACATAAAGCAGAAAACACACACAAGGAAAAGGAGCCAGAAGGTCCCTCAGTCTAGAGGGGGGCTGGGATGTTGTTCAAGACAATTACTGTGGGAGACCGTGTAGCTATGCAATAGCAAAGCCAAAGGAGCCCTGGGGAATTACATCAGTTTTTTTTTTTCCCTTGTTTTTTTTTTTTTTTTTTTCTCCTCCTAGGGGGAAAAATCCTGAATAGGGTTATGAGCTGTCTAACTCTAATCAGCACTGTCCTAGTTCACAGCAAAGCATGCAAGAGCAAGAGCAGAGCACACAGAGCTTCTGCAACACACTGTTTTCAAAAACTGAAGCACATAATTTCCTGTGAAGCCCTAAAGAATGGAAGGGATAATACGAAACACAGGCTTTTTCCTGGTAATCCTCTCTGTGTATACTCTGTTTCACCTTTAGTCTCCCTTTGTTTCCTTTCTGTCATTCATGACTCAGCACCGCCTTTCATAAAAACCCCACGCCTCTCTCTAACATGCTGTCAGCCTAGCACTCTTCTTGCAGGACTGCAGGTCTGCTTCCTTTGTCTGCCCACGTAACCTGACTCATCTCTTCTTGGACACTGGCCTTTGCCACTCACTTCCTGACAGTACAAAATATCACACTGGGTCCAAAAAAAGTGAAAAAAAAATTTCCACTCAAAGACATTAATCATAGAATCATAGAATGACCCGGGTTGGAAGGGACCTCAAGGATCATTAATGTTGTAGGATTACTCAGCTAATTGCAACGCCAACTGAGCCGCAGGTTTCAGCCATGCCAGGAGCTGGTACCTCCTGGCCATGTCTCCCAGCACCCTGCAAGAGGGCTGCTTACTGAACGGTGCTTCGGCCAGTGCTAAAGGCTTAGTCCTGCTTCTGCAGTATTGTGCCACCTCGCACAGCTGGACAGAAAAAACGAAACCCCCTTCATCTCTCCCATCGCGCAGTGGCAGCACCCACTGCTAATACTTTATTTTGCTTCCATATCTCTTGGAGTGCCGTCTCCGCAAGGCAGACATTTTGCTTTGCTTTGTGATTATCCAGCACCACCACCCTCCCTCCCCAAACCTGTGACAATAATGAAAGATTTAAGCAGCTGCCAGCCTAATGGTTCTGACATGCAGACAAAATGAAATAACTCAGAGTGGAGCTGGCAACCAGGAAATTTCAGAAACAAATTGATCTGGCAAGGAGTTTTCATTATGCTTCAGGGAACAGGTTGATCTGACAAAAATAGAAGTTGGCAAATAAATTACCTCTTGGAAAACGGCACACCGAGGTGGTGCAGTGGGATGAGGGGTGGTGTCTGATCTGGCTCCAGGAGGTGGGTTTGGCTGGCTCAGTGGAAACCAGGAGATTGAGGCCTCTTTGGAACAGAGATTTTGTCATTTGCGTGTTTCATAAAGCACTGTGCAGGCTCGCAGCTTTCTCCCCCAGCTCCTGTCGCAGTCAGGAGGCTCTGCCAGTGCACATCAGCCCTGACTTTCTGCAACTCGTTCTGCTCTCGCACGACACCATCATGGTGTCTTCGTGCTTTCAGCCTTTTCTCCCTTTGTTTCCTGGGCCTCTGCTCTGTCTCAGCTTCCCTCCTGAGCATGGCCAGGGAGAGTGAGGAGCCCTGGAGGAGGTTTTGCCCAAATTGCTTGATTTTGGTAGCTGCTGTCACATGTATCATATGTTTTTATATCTGCAAAGCATCCAAATGTTTAATGCTGGGAGAGAAGAAGCTGTTTATAACCTCATATATAAGCATCTTGTGTTTCTGATGGGGACACCAGGCCTCCAAAATGGTTAAAAGATTTTTACTGTGCACAAAAATGTTTTGCCATCGGTATCAAACATGTAAACCATTCATTCTCCTAAAAAAAAATCCCCTTAACATTTCTAGTAATTAAAAATAAATTCTCTGTCTCCACCTGAGAATGCAATCTTCTAAAAAATAGCCTGTTCTTTCTGTAAATTCTTCCTGTCAGCTGTCTCTCACAGGGTTTTTTTTTAAATTATTCATCTTTCAGCTACTCACTGTTAACCTTATATGGTCTCCCTATATGTCTAGGCTTTTTCTCAATGAATGGTGTTCTCTGTACCCTGCTTTGATGCTTGGTACGAATAATTACTTCTTACTATTTTATAAGTGTAGGCATGAAAGGTTTTAAAAAAATTTTAGCCAGTATGTTGTTTTCCACAGAATAAATGCTGTCAACTAAATGATTTAGCTAAGTTGTATAAAAATAAAAAATGTGGATCTCAAAAGTTGATCAGAAGACCTTGGATATACTTCAGGAAAAATGCTGAATACTTAGGTAATGGCACACGCAGACATTTTCCTACACATCTAAAGATGGAAAAATAGGAAATAAATTATCACAGAAATATTACCTTGTTTATCCTTTATGATGGTCATAATGATATATCTCAGTTAACATTAATGCACTACAATAAAAATCAGTGCACATCACAGCCAATGCATTGCTGCAGGTCCCTTATTCATAGTTTGGGAAGCCCTGTGGGCCCTTATGCTTTCCTGATAGGATAAGAATATACTTTTCCCGGAGAAGACTTCACAAGGATGACAGAAGAGTAGTGTAGTAGATCAAACACAGACTATATGTAGGAACTCTTGAAATTTTTGCGTTTTATCCTTTTCTTACTGTCTTTCTGACAATTTCATGGTTTCCTGCTGGCAATCCGTCTGTTGCACTTTAAGTTAAAGGTAATGTATAAATCTTGCAGTGGTTATGAAAGCATTACAAGGGAAAGGTTTATTTTTTTATTTTTTACATTATCAAGCAGTTTGGAAAATACACAGATAAAAAAGCCTATCAGATAATGATGACAGGCTGTTATAATAATAAACACAAACACATTATTCTACCAGTAAAACTTCACAAACATATTTCAGTTGTGTGCAACTGTCATGAATTGTCCAGGTCAATGACATCCAGATTTTTTTAATGTTATAATTAGTACACGATCCAGTCATGGTTCTGAACACTTTAAACTGTTGCTTTTAATTCACTTCACTATTTTTCGCTATTTGACATTGAATGCTACTATATTTCTGCCCAAACTATAGTTTCTAGAATTCCTCATGAATTTGGGATTGATTAATCCAAATAGTTTTGTATGTTTTGGAAGAAAATATTTTTCTTTTGTTTCAAAATGCTATCTTATTCTTTGTTTTGATCTTTAGTTCAAATCAAGTTGAATTACTTCTAACCACTGCATTGATTATATTTAAAATGTTTGTCAGAGAGAATTTTTGAGATCTTGAGATGCTTAATGTATTACATGCCACAGTTTAACTCAAAGTTATTAGTCAGTCTGTGAAAACAAATCAAGTTAGCCTAAAAAAATTGTTGATTCAACATCGGCTTTGCTGGGTAACTAAAGAAAATTACACTTACAGTCTGTTGAGTCTTAAGCTAGGCTAAAGTAATATATTTCATGAAAAACACCTTATGAACATAAATTGCTATTGGTTATGAGGACTGCAGTATGGTTTAGAGTTTGAAAGACATTGCAAAAGCTTGATGAAAAGACATTTTATGAGGTAGCTTTGTCTTAGCTTCTGTCATCTTTAAAGTCAATCTGAAAAATCACTGAATCAAAAAAAGGAACTCTTCATTTTCTCTTTCTTCCATTTGTTCTTCCTTTCTTCCTTCCCCTTCCCATTTCTCTTTTCTGTTTCCCATTTCTGTTTTCCTTCACCAGAAGTGAAAAAAGCTGCTTTTTATGTAAGAAAAAGTACATCCTTCTTCCTCTCTGACTTGAATCAAGACCAGTGAAAGATTTTCTGAGTTAGTTTCTGCAGTGTTAGTAGATACAGTATAGCATTAGTAGATGGAGGGTGAACAGATGAGGGGAAAGAACAGGGTCAAGCCATTTCTCCAGTGAACTCCACCAGCTGAAAACTGGGTGAGCTGTGGACTCTTTCCATTCTTAAACCACCTTTCCTGAGAAAAAAAGAAGGCATGTGAGGTTTAAACAGATATGCATATTTTTAAATAATTACCTTGACTATTTTCTGTATTACAATTGTTCATTACCCGGATCTTTGTGAGATGAAAAGGAAGTGTTTCATCGCTATGCTATCTCTTTGGGAAGCTTTTACACCTGTTCTTTACAATATCATTATCATTTTCACATTGGTGGGGAAAAAACATTTCAATTTCCTTTGCCCAAAAACTTTAAAGGTATATTTTTCAGAAGCATAAATTTGTATTTCGTCATAAGGGAAGAAGAGCCTAAAATGTTATGCTTTCATGAAAATGTGAATAAAATAATTTTTTTTTTCATTTTGTTTCTCCTGAAATTTCTCAAGCAAATATCATTGTGTGATTGCTGCTGCTAACAAAGGATTGAAGCAGTATGAAAAGAATAAAGCAGGCAGGGAGGGAAGGAAGAGGAGGTGGTTGATTATGAATGTGAAAGCTTTATTTACACACACATGAACAATCAGCAGCTTTGAAAAAAAGAATGCAGAAAAACACACACACATTTTTTACATTTCTCTATGCATAATGGCCCTCTGAAAGAATCAACCAATTTGGTAATTTTACTCTACAGAGGGTTTGTTACGCTTGTGAAGAGGCAGTATTTTGAATGACGCTATGTTTTTTCTTCTTTATGCTTAGTGCTTGTGAGATTAAGTTGACAGAAGGGGGATTTTTTTTCCCTGTAGTCATTGAGCACACAGCACGATGCAAGGCTGGTTTTCAGGGAAGACACAGGACAGTTACCTTGTTTTCCGCAAAGCGTCATCAGGTCAGACACAAGATAGGTTAAACATGGTTCCGCTGACAGATCTCAGAAGAAGTCCATAAACGGGAAACATAAGTGAGTGGAGATGAAAGTAGAGGAACACATCATGCTGCTGTCGTGTTGGTGGAAGCAGATGCCCCCTCACTGGCCCATATCTGCCTCCTGATCATCCTGTGCCCACAGATTTGGAGGCTGATCCTCCGGGTGGTGGCTGTGGAGCAGTGGCCTGTCATATTTAGCACACAGCGGCTTCCCCTCAGGTCTGAGAGGTGCTGTGGGCTAAAGTGGGTTCCTCCAGGGCTGGTCCCCACTGTGAACTTTGTCCTGCTATTTAGGCAACACCTGGCAATTGGCAGAATTATGATCAGTGACTTTGCTGCATTGTCTGAATCACTCAGCTCAGCAAAGAGAGTTGAATGGTGGGCAATGAGCATCCATACAATGGCATGTTAAAGTCATTAATACGAGATGATGAAGATAAGGATTATGTCTGTCCTTTTTTTTTTATTTTCTGAAGAAACTTCACCTTTTTGCCAGTATCAATGCTGCTTTGTCAGTGGTGATGGTAGGGTGTCTGATGTAGTCTGAAGCAGGCTTTTTAATCGCTACAGTAGCCAGAGCTTGCACAATGTCTATGCCAGCACCACAACTGTGATGAAGAAGCCTAGCATAGGCATTATTTAATGTCAGTGGATAACATTTTCAGCTTGCTTATTAAATGCAAGCTGAAAGAAGAAGATAATTAAGAGTTAAAAATCCACCATCACTATTCTTCTTTTGCCCCGCTCCCCCTGCTGGGGGAAAAACTTCCTTGGAAGGACTTCCAAAGAATCTCCTCATGAATATATGCATGGTGTTTGTGTGGGTTTGTGGGTGCGTGTGTGTATAGAGGCATATCCACCTGCTTCTTTCCTTTTGGGTTGGGAATTTGGGGGAGACCAATATGACTGTTCATTAAATTCTGCAGGAATTATTTTGGAAAGGCCCTTCCTCAATTTGCTTTGGACCCTTTCAAAATTAGGAGGGTCAGGCCTGATCAGGCCCAGGAGCTTAACTTTTGGAAATTTCTGGTAGGGAAGGGGAAAGGCTGGAGGAATCATGAATGGGGGTGTGTGTAGGCATATGTATATGTGTGTGTGTGCTCTGAGCTGTGTTCCTCAATACGAGATTTCTCATTAGGGGCAGGTTTCCCTCTGTTCTACCTATCTATCTGCTTTCACCTTGGTTTGTGGTGAGGACGAGAAGATCTATACACGTGTAGCAAGGTGCAAGTGGGTGTTGTGTAGGCACAGTGCTATCAGTAATGATGTGCTATTAATTTGGTGGGTGCTTGTGTAAGGCCATAGATAGACAGGCACCTTTTGCTGCTAGTTGCCTGTGGCAGGGTCTTGACATAGGTCCGAGGCAGCCCGTGACCTGTGCTCCCAGTCGGACGACCCTGTTTCAGAGTGTCAAAGGGCAGGACATAATTCTTCCGTGTCAAACACCTTGCTTGGCTTCTAGGTAATCCCAGGGCACATTGGGGTGTTATTTTTTGATGGCTGAGTGTGAGATTTTTTTCTTGCCCTCAGTTCTTGCAAGCAATGAGACCAAAGGCCTCTCACTGGGCTGCTCTGGCTGCATTGCATCCCTGGTTTACTGGGAGAACCATTATTTTTTTAGAGCAGGTGAAGCTGGAAAAATCCATTACAATTTCAGTGAAATTTAGCTGTATTCATGCCACTGCTTTAGACATTGTCAAATATACAACATATTTATTAATTGCAGCAATAGTATACACCGTTAGGAAGTATGTGGTTAAAACAAAATGAGTTAATATTTGTCTTTGTTTAAAAATGCAGTGTGGCTATTGGGATGCAGTTGGAATTGTATGCATCTCCAGAGGGATTCTAACTTTTTATTTAAAAATGCTTTCTACACAATATTTTAAATCCTCTCTATTGATTTATCTAGAATGGTAAAAAATAGTATAATGCTGTATTAGATATAGCA
The DNA here is from genome assembly GCF_000699245.1 of Pterocles gutturalis. Classification (NCBI taxonomy): domain Eukaryota; kingdom Metazoa; phylum Chordata; class Aves; order Pterocliformes; family Pteroclidae; genus Pterocles; species Pterocles gutturalis. Next base: position 4,050 of record NW_010147597.1, on the reverse strand, counting down.
AGTCATCTTTATTTTGAAATTCATTACATGATGCTGAAGACACACGATAGTCTAGTGGTATATAGCAGAAGAAAATACATATTATGCAAAATATGCTGTGAAGGATGGACGCTAAGAATACTAAACATTTTCACAGTAATTCCTGTCATGACAAAACATCTCTCTTACTGATGAGGTTTGGATAAATATTTAAAACAAATGTTTTCCATGGAAAGATGCAGATTCAGTGGCATGAAAATAGTCTATCGACTTGCGAGACTTTGTTGAATTTCATGTTGAAAAAAATTCAACACATGCCAAAATAATCTGAATATTTTGCCTTGGCTTTCAAAATTAAACTTTTCAATTTTTTATTCCAAATGGATTTCCTGCCTAGAACTCTGCTTTCATTAAAAAAAAAAAACCAAAACCTCAAAATTGAAATGATGTGTGCAATGCTGACAGGATTTTCCATTCAGTGACAACTGCTTTTTCTGTCCCTGTTCCCTTCCCCTCCTCCAGTGGATTTTTCAGAATTGGCATCAACTAAAAATATCCATGATATTTGTAGATCTGCGTCTGACTGCTCTACTTTCCAGATCTTCCCTTTGCACTGTGTCACTTCCACAGCTATTGCACACTTCTTAACCACTGATTTTCAAAATTTTTGAGATTGCCAGTTGTCTATCTTACCTCCATCACACTGGGGTACCTTGTCTCTGTATCTTAAATCAAGTGACAGAGTCAGAGAAGACTGCGAGAGAAGCATATTTCCTTCAATTTGTTTAGATTTTTCTCTACCTTGCAGAGGCTTTGGGTTTTAGATACTGCCTGCTGTGAACTGTGTTGTTTCTTGGCAAGTTTCTCCACGTTTCAGCAAGGCTGGGAGGGTGGCTCCAAAATAGAAGAGGTCTGTTTCCAGTCGGTGTTTGAAACACAGGAAACTTTTCTTTGTAGCACAGTGATCACTTTCCTCCTCCTTTCCATTGCCCAGCGTGGGGCTTTCTGAGGGCTGTTACAAGGATGGGAGGCAATGGCAGAGTTTGGAGGTGCTGGAAGCCCAGCTCTCCACTTCTACGCAGCAGGTATAAATATTGCAGCTGAATGGCTCATCAGAGTGTGTGCAGGTCTGTTGCAGGTTCCCCGCATGGCTGTGCTGTGCAGCAGAGACATTTCACAATCAAAAGCAGTTTACGTGGTGCAGATGTCGGAGCTGTCAGCGAATCTGCAGTGTGGAGGAGACCTACCTGTCACCATCTGCCTGAGGCGTTATTTCACTCTCTGTCTCACCTGTTGGTAGGATGTGCTGGTTGACCAGTGCGCCGTACCTAAGCAGAATGGACTCAGTTGGCAGCTAATTGCTTTACGTCCAAGGGGAAATGATGAAAAGATGCAGGAAAGGGGTTCTTCATATGTGATTAATCTCCACAAGAGGTGATTCATTAGAGGTTCCTGATGTGAAAGGCCCAAGACCTTCTCACTGTAAAGCAGTGTGGGTTCAC
>NW_010147597.1:0-2538 GCF_000699245.1 Pterocles gutturalis | reverse complement strand
AGCAGGAAGATGATCATTTTCACCTCTCTAGAATCTCATCGATAACAGAGACTTGAAGTGGAAGTCTAGATCCCAAACCTTGCACTCCAGCAAGAACAAATTTGAATCACACACATAGAAGAGGAGTTGATAAATCACCGTGTAAGGGCTAACATGCAGTGGGAGGACAGAGAGGCTCTGGATGGGGGGACAACTGTAGTTTGCTTACTGTTGTACACTGCAATTCTGATGTGAGGCCATCCCCTGAATGGGCAAATTGGGTTTTTTACATCAACACAATCTGGGTTACAACAGCCTTTTCCTCTTAGGCACGTCTCTTTTGCAGAGAACCAAGAAGTGGCTGTGTCAGTCCTACTGTATTTGAAGATTTCTTCAGAAAAACTGGATTTTGAAGCCAGCTTGTGCTGCCCCAGTGTGCTGAAGTTGCTGTGTCAGGCCAGGCCAGCGTGGGGGCCCGTGCGAGCTCCCGTTAAGGGCACTCAACCTGTGCCCTGTCACCGTGGTCAGCTCTGGCACCCCTCTCAAAGCCAGAAGGGCTGGTAGCCACTGTGAAGACCTGGGTGACCAATTTCTAAGATGACTGGGAGGACTACGCAGCCTCTGAAGCATGCAACTGCCTTTAATCCTAGGAAAGATTTTGTAAGTGGACACCAACCCATAGCTGAACTCTCTAATTCACCATCACTTTGCATCCATGTGCACAACCTTCAGTCACACCTTCCCGCTGTAGCATGAATCTGTCCAAATGTGTCTTTATCACAAAACCATCAAGGCACCATACAGGAGCATCGGAGGCTCGCCATGGTGGGTGATGTCAGGGCCTGGCAACCAGGGCCCATCCAAGACCCAGCCAGGACCATCCCCAGGCATCAGGAACCTCCTTGGGGACAGGGACGTGCTGAGGCCAGGATGTGGGCCTGCGGGTGGGCCTGGGTCAGTGGGGCCCATGGCTGAGCAGAGAAGGGCTGTGGGGAGCTGGAGACCGGCTCTGTCACTGCATCGCTGGGGCAGGGGCTGACAGTTCCCAGGGGCTGACATGGGGTTGTGGGCCCTGGGCAAGGTGGGGTGAGCCCTGGGGATCTGGTGGTGCCCTTGGGGACATGACAGAAAGCAGGCAGGTGGGCAGACATGGTTAACTCCTGGAGGTGGTTTAGTGATAGGCTTATAGTAGCAGATGCAAAGAGCAAATAGCAAGTCTCAGAAGGCTTTTCATATGTAACAGCTTATTTAGTCATTTTAGTTAAATCATTTATTTATGTGAACTGAAATTTGGCCCTTTAACTGTAATGTGTAGGTCTGGCACATGATCTGCTGTGCAGAGTATCTGACTCTCCAGGCAGAGCTGTTTATATTCCAGGATTTTCTAGGTTTCTCTAAGCTGTTTCTAACGTATCTTTGTTAGATGGATTATGCATTTTATTTCTCATTCCTAACAGTGAAATACAAGCCTCATACTTCAACATTTCCCACAAAGCAAAAAACCCTCTGCAACTTAGAAGTGTTGAACGCTGATTTACTGTTCATGTGTGAACAAATAAATTCCCCAGAAATCTGTTGTTTGGAGTGCAGGGCGCACAGCTTGCCTCTGCAGCTGTGTGGCGTGTGGATGAGGTCATCCCCACCACAGAGCCAGCTCTGTCTGCAGGCCTGCTGCCGAAAAAAGCCCCAGAGAGCCTGGAAGAGGAAGGGAAGGCATGCACAGAGGATCGAACACATCGGTTTTCGTTATGATAAAATTCTGATCCTTGCCAAGGTGTAGGATGTGTAGTGTGGTCCTCTTCAGAAGCGGCACTTCCAAAACACTTCCTCACCTGCCTGAAGAGAGAGCGTGCAGTGGTATATGTCTGTTAAAAAGAGAGAAAAACAGATCAAAGCAAATAATTTGAATGTATGTGTGGTGGGTTAACCTTGGCTGGACACCAGGTGCCCACCAGGCTCCTCTATCACTCTCCCTTCAGCAAAATAGAGGGGGAGAATCAGATGAAAAACTCGTGGGTCAAGATAAAAGCAGTTTAATTAAAGCAAAGGCCAAGGCCGCGCACAGAAACAAAAGGTAAACAAAGATGTTATTCTCTACTTCCCCTCAGTAAGCAACGTCCGTCCACTTCCTGGGAAAGCAGAGCTTCAGTATGTGCAGCAGCTGCTCTTGGAGACAAACCCAGTAACCAATGTCCCCCTCCTCCTGCCTGCCCTGGGCTGTTATGGCTGAGCTGAGGCTGGAACCAGCCAATCCGGGTCAGCTGTCCCAGCTCCGCCCCCTCCCAAGCTGTGTTACACGCCCTCTGCTGGCTGCCAGGGGCACACTCAGCTCTGGGAGGGCTGCTGGGGGGGTGCTGACTCCAGCTCAGACAGACCCGATACAGTGTGCGTTAAGAAAACACATATAAAAATGTGCATATAGGTACATTGTCATCGCTCTTAGTCTGTAATGGGCTAGTTCTAGAAACAGGATGGTTTTTTGGTGACATTTTCTTGAGTGCTACTTAAAGATCCACAAGACCCTGTGTCCTGGTCCAGCTGGGATAGGGTTAATTCTTC
>NW_010147596.1:16387-16762 GCF_000699245.1 Pterocles gutturalis | reverse complement strand
AACTTTGCTCCTGATTTCTCTATCTCCTCTCCCCACCCCCACAGTGGCACAGGGGTGCAGGGAATGGGGTTTGTGGTCAGTTCATCACACGTCGTTTCTGCTTCTCCTTCCTCCTCATGGGGAGGACTCCTCACAGTCTTCCCTGCTTCAGCACGGGATCCCTCCCACAGGAGACAGTCCTCCATTAACTTCTGCAACCTGAGTCCTTCCCACAGGGAGCAGTTCTTCATTAACTGCTCCAGCGTGTGTCCCTTCCATGGGGTGCAGTCCTTCAGGAACAGACTGCTCCAGTGCAGGCTCTCCACAGGGTCACAGCCTCCTTCAGGCTCATCCACCTGCTCAAGCATGGGGTCCTCCAGGGGCTGCAGGTGTATC
>NW_010147596.1:0-16090 GCF_000699245.1 Pterocles gutturalis | reverse complement strand
CCCACTACCAAAACCCCACCACACAAACCCGATACAGGAGGTAGCAATCAGAAGCTCTGAAGTAACGCACTAGAACAATGCTGTGTTAGGTGCCATATAAGCATGCAACAAAACCCGTGAATCCTTCCCAGAGACCTGCTTGCTAAGCAGAGAAGGGGTTGATTTTTATTTCAGTGTGTTCTGAAGCGAGTCTTCAGAGAGAGTTACGAGAGCAGCCTTCTGGGTTATTCAGGAACTGCCTGGACCAAAATATTCCCCACTTTCCTGAGTGGTGGGCCTGCTTTAAAATGATTTCTTATCCTCAGATAGTTGGACTTGCTGATTATGATGACTGCCACTTCACTGTGGAGAGCAGCCTGCTCTGGAGGTTAAAGTCTTTGGTAGTCTGGAGGAGCCTATAAAGCCTTGGTGAAAAGCATGATGAAGCAGCTGCCTGTTTCTGGCAAATGTGCTCAGACTCTCCAGAGTTCATCCCTGGAAGCAGAAGCAGTGATTCCTTCTGTGGCTTCCCTGACAGAGCCCAGGAAGCATGACTGTGACAGGAGGAGATAAGTTACTGTCAGTCTTTTGCCCTCTGCCTTGGTGAGAAGAAGCAGCTCCTTGACCAACAAGGTTGTACTGGTCAAAACCAACCGGTTGTACCAGTTGGTTTGTGTTTGCACCTGGCAGATGTGAAGGTTAGCAAATGGATCTGTGGGCATTCCCAGTGTAGCTGTCATAGATCATAGATCCATTTCTGGGCATGCTGGCAGTCCTGGGAAGATGGGGACGTGGATGTCAGCATGAGCATTGTGCTGAGCACAGGTGTCTGTGCTGCAGGGTTACACGTAGCCATCGGTGCCTCTGTTTGGAGAGGTACTGGGAAAGAATCACTGCATCCTTGGCTTGCCCATACGGTGCACATTATCTCTTTTCCTGGAACTAAAGAAAAAGACATACCCAGCCTTATCTGAGCTCAGCACTTGCCCAGGGGAAGACACGGCCAGGAGAAGGACAGCTCTGCGTTTCCTTTGCTGACACCAGAGCTGGTGATGCTCAGGCTTTCATCCCTTGAATACAGCCTGAGCAATGAGTACGACTTCCCAAGTCCCTTCAGCAGACCATGGCGCAGTGGAGGTTTAGAGCTGGGCATCTGAGGGAGCCTGTGGGGACTTGTTAGCTGCTGCAGAAGCTGGGAGGCGCTGGCACTGTGCTGCTTGGAACAGGGAGTGCTCTGGAGAGCAAAATCCTGGGGGTGTTAGAGGCCCTCCCGGCATGGACTAGCTGCAAATCCTCCCTCTTCTTAATCTCAGCCTGAATCTCTGCCTGGAGAAGCAAAGCACCGACGGATGATTGTGCGGGTGGAGCTGCACCTCAGCCCAGAAGCCGAGCTAAATGGAAACAGCTTTGTTTTCCTAAGGCTGGAGTATCACCAGAATTCCTGTTTATTTAGCAGGGAGTGGAAAAGACTCACACCCCTGCCCCTCGCCATCGGGATGGATGGCCAGCTGCATCTCACTCCAGGCAGCATGCAAGGAAGGTCCTGCCACTGCCACCTGAGAACGTCCCTCCTGCGGGAGTGCCAAGCATAAATCTGTAACCAGTGTCTATGTAAGGGAGCCGTGCTGCCCAGATGGGATGTGTGTGCTGGACGAGGGCTGCCTGGGAAGCAAGACATCCTTCCTCTTCACAGAAAAGAAGAGATGACTGGGACCTGCAAAGCATTTTCCCAGCAACCCAGGCAAGGGAAAAGGACATAGCTGTGGTATAAGGTGCTGAGACACTGTGCAGACAGCTTAATGCGGCTAAGCTCTTGAGGGCAGGGAGCTTCCTCTGAGAGGCAAGGGAACTTGCTCTGTTTAGGCAAGGCAGTTGCTGGGAGTTGTCTGGTGTTTTCAGGATGGAAAAGGAAGAAGGCTGAGTTGTGGCATGCCTGCCCCACTGACTCCTGATCTCAGAGCTGCCTCTCCAGACGCCGGGAGGAGACATCTCCTCCCTTCCTGACAAGAGGAAGGGCTATATGCAGCTCTTGAGGAGTTGTGGCAAGTGCTCCTGGCCTGAGGACACTGGGAACCTGATGCCAGCCGGGAGGCTCTGCCAAAATGTATTGTCTCTCCTGGAAATGAAGGATGAGAACAGCAGGGAGCAAGCCGAAGGCAGGATATCGCCTGTGCAGCAGAGGCTACTGGATGGAGAAAGTATATTTCCCCCTTTTTGAAAATTGGCTGAAACTGTCTCCTGCTCTGGTGGCAGAGAGCAGAGCTCATGAGAGATGGAAAGCTCTCCACCCTGGGGTGGCCACTCGAAACATGACATTGAGAGCTGTGTCTTGGCAAAATCAGCTTGCCTAGCTTGTTGTCATTGAGGACTAGCAGATAAAACAAAAGTTAATTGCAAGATCACTTGCTTTTTAAAGGTGCTGCTCCAAACAGAGAGATTTGTCTTAATTGTTAAAGCGGGATCTGGAGCTTCCTGTCTTGCCAGCTTTGAACTTTCTATGTTTATGAGGAAAAGGGGAGCTTTCTTACTGCCTTACTTGGGTTGTTGCTGACTGTCCAGGACTGTACTGGCCACATACCTACTGATCGCACCTCCTGCTCTTCTGCTCACTTATGACTGTCACTCACTTTACATGTAGAGGGTTACAATTTATTAATACCCAAATAGCAGAGAAAATAAAAGCTGACCCTGGCTGAGAAGCTCCTCTGTGTAAGTGCATTCCCATGGCATGGGCTGTGGCAGGTTGCCTACTTTGCTTGGGATGGGACCAGCCCGGGAGATCCATAGCGCATGATGTTGAATTCCTGGGGTAAAACACTGGTGTCAAACTTGTTTTCTGCCCCTGCTGCATGTTTAAACATATTTTCCCAGTGCAGATAACCCTAATCGCATCTTTCTAAGGTGCTTCCCTTTGGCAATATAGTTTTCACAAGGTGGCCAAGCGTTTATGCTCCTTGATACAGAGCTAACTTTAATAGATATCTGAGACCTTGTTAAAAGATTGAAACTAAAAAGCCAGTGCCACTCCATGTGAGAATATGCAAAAAGATATTCCACTCAGGGCAATGAGATCTCCATAAGCTCCAGATCTCGGCCCCTCTCTTGCTTTGATACAGTTGAAAGCTCTTGGCAAGCTGGCTGGGAAGCCTAAAGGAAAAACTTGAGCTACCCAAGATGAGTGTAAATGTAATTTTTCTTATATAAAAAAATACTTCTATTTTTAAATTACATGGTATACCTTCCCTAGCCTGGCACCAGATGCCATTGCTCTACTTTCTAGTGTTTTAAAGCTGTCAGCACCATTCTGGTTTATGTGTTTTATGTATTTACTTTCTAGGGAGTTGCATATGCTTCAGAGCAGCAGGAGGATAGCTGGCTTTTCAGGCTCTTTTTAAACTCCAAATATGGTCTTTACATTAGGCCTGGTTCTTCTGCACCTCCTTGGGAGCCATTCCTATAGCTTAATTCAGCCTTTAGACTTTGGGAGACAACATTCTAATGCACTTTTCCTTCTAACTGAAAGAAAAATGCTGCTACTGTCAGCTTAGTCTGTGACTACATGCAAGACAGCAGGGTGCAGGGCAAATGCATTGTACATGTGGTAGGTGAGGTAGTACAGAAAATCCAGTTTATAGGCTATTTTATATACTGTACATATATCATTTGGGACATTTATGACAATGCAATTTATATAGCAGTTGTATAAAAAAGAAAGATGTTAGAAGAGTGCTAAGGCCACATGATCAAATCCTGGAGAGTTTTTCCCTAATGCCTGAATTAGAATTGTCGTCCAGCTTGCTTTCAGCTCCTTTGTGCATATGGATTACACTGCAGTTTCTCATACCTGATCATCTGCTGCCTTATTTGGTTTACACTGGTACTTAAGCAAAATCAAAGCTGTTCTCCTTGGTTTCTAGTGTTTTCCATAAATCACGAAGTGCTGGCAGGACACAAGGGATGAATTGAAGCTGATTTGATAGAAGGAGAGGTTGAAATGGAGATGTAGATGTCTCTGTACAAGTATGCTCGTTCTCCTCTCCTTTCTTTAGAAGCACCCTGAGAAGTGCTGCCCTGAGTGCCTGGGGCTGGATGGGGTTGGTACCCAGCTCTCCACACCAACCCATTTTTGTCTCACTTGCAGAAGGCTCTCTTCAGGGATGTTCAGAAACTAAACATATAGGCAGGAACTAAGAAGAGATTCAGGCTGGAAAAAATATTATCTGTTACAGCTGAAGGAAAAAAATCCTCCATGGGAGGAAGAAATCTGGAAGAAGGAGAGGCTGAGATTTTGCAGAGTAGGAGTGAACAGCAAATTAGGCAGCAGAGAGTAACGCAGTGTGGCTGCATTCAAGAGACTGGTGGTGTTTAGGACTTTGGAGGCAAAAGACCTGAGTCGCGTGGACTTTTCTCCTGTGCACCCTGAGGTCCTGTACTGAGTCAAGGTGTTCTTTATTGCTAGAAAAGATCTTGACAAATTGGAAGGAATTCTGAGAACTACAAAGGGAGGGAGAGAGAGAGCCAAGGGGAATGGTTAACAGACCCGTATCTGCAAAACTGAGCCAAATGCTGGCCTTGGAGGATGGGGAGCATACTCAGAGGCTGAGGCTGTCTGGAGGGGCAGACAGGGTGTATTAGGTTGCCTGCAGCCTTGTCAGGGTGGCCATGCTGATTTTTCAGCTATGAGGCTTTCTACAATAGCAAAGTGCCAGACTCTTCCAGGGATGTAATGACAGGTTGATAACGCTGGAGCTCTGCCTTCTCCGTCGCCTTGGAGCTGCTCTGTGGAGGAGCTGGAGCTCCCGCACTGCCAAGGCAGGCACAGCCTTTCTGCCTGTCCTGGGAGCCCTTCCCACCAGGGATGTCCTGAAACCTGCTCCTCTCTGCTGCTCCTTGGTGTGGATATCGAAGGCCACATGGGAGAGGTGCGGGGGCAGATTCGTGGTCACAGTACCCCTGGAAGCATTGGCTTTGCCACCAGGCATCATGCACACCTGGCCAGGAGCACTTCTAGTCCCCAGCCAGGCTCTAGTCTTCTGGCTACCGAGCAACTGGAGGGATGGAGCCAGTCCAGAACATTACAGAATAAGACTACCGGGATGCTTGTTCCCTGATCACTGGGAGGGCTGAGACTTTGTGAGTGGGCAGCAGTGTCACATCACAACAAGCTCTCATGGCTGGAGTGCTGCAAGTGAGGGAATCCTATGTGTGGCGGGGGATGGAGAGATGTGAGGAGACCCAACTACAGCGAGCTAATAGATCCAAAGGCCAGGCGTCCTGCTGGCTCTTCAACCATTATTTTAGATAAAAAATTTCTTAGATCCACAGTCTTCTCAGGATGAGTGGGAGACGTCCCAGCACCTCCTGCTGTAAATGAAGAGCCTCCCCTTCTCCAGATGAGAGGACTACACACATCTCCTCTCCACCCCATTGCTCTCATGACCTCTGTGTGTGTGTGCAGCCACAAACTCTTCACCCCACTCACACCTGAGATGAGAGAAGCTTTGCCTGCCCTGTCCACGTCCCCTGTAAAGCCGGGGGCAGGCAGCTGGCTCCCCCACTCCTCGAGGTGTGTGTGGGTGTGAGGATGAATAGGCTAAAGTGTTTTTTTCAGGGCTTTGAAGTTGGCAGCCTCATGGAGGGGGTGAGTGTTGCTAGTCAGCAAGATGGAAGTAAAAGTGCTTGTTTTCTCCCTGCTATATGGGGGAGACAAGTGACCTTCCTGCAGCCAGTGGTGAGCTTTTCTCTGGCGGACGCCTCTGCAGCAAGTTTCATTAGATGGGGGCCAGGTCCTCAGCTCACAGCTGTTGTGTCTGGTGGAGAAAGAGGACCCTTCGGGCTGGAGATCTTGGTGTGCTTGTGGGCACAAGGGCAGGTTGATATGTTGTTCTCTCCTCTTGTGTGCCTCTGCGCTAAAATACAGGTCCTTCCCCTGCCAGGCAGGACACTGCTGCTCCCTGCACTGGTGTGCACAGGGAGGAGGAGAGGGGCAGTGGAGGCATTGCCTTCGCCGGTGGTGGTGGCTGAACCCTCTGTGTAGTGGTCATGTTGCACAGCAGACAACCCAGCTTGCCGACTGTGCCGGCACCTTATACCCAGTTTTGTAATGGTGCAAAAGCTGTGGCCGTCTGTGGGGTGATGTCTGCAGTAAGATGGTAGTGCTGATGGAGACCTTCACGTGATGGCAGCTGTTAGGCCACTTCTGGAAGGGTCTTTTCTCGCCAAGGCGTGAGAGTGGCTGTGCAACTGTGTCTGGCAGCAGCGCCATGCCCGTTGATCATGCTGCTGAACACCAGCCCCTGCATGCAGGCAGGGGAGCCAACCGAGCAGCTTCCTCACCACTTCAGCTCAAAGGAGTGTGCAGCTGAGCTGGGGAAAGGAGGGCTGCACAGCCGCCTGTCTCACCTGTCACTCACTGCACACACCACAGGCCAGCCTGGGCAGCTCTGCCAGAGGGGTGGTAGCCTCCTGGCCTCTTTCTCCCTCTAGATCCCTGTTCTAGTCTACGGAGTGTGCAAGGTTTGGCCCAGATGTGGCATTTGTAATAATTAAGTATCCTGGCCTGGTTCCTCTGCTGGCTCTACTTGAAGCTCAGAGCTACATTTTGGTTTTTCTGGGAGGCACTGGCCCGCACTTCAGCTCTGGAGACAGGGAGATTGCAAACAGCTCTTCATCACACTTGGCATTTGGAAATCATGGTTCTGGCCACTTCATGGATCAGCACTAAGGCCTGATGTATCCAACCAGGGGCATGATGTGCTGCTCCTGATGACAGCCTGGTGCTGTGCCCTTGTGCAGGGCATGTTTCTGCAGCCTCGATGGGCCAGGCAGGTGCTGTTCCCATGCTTGGAGAGCTGGACTGCTTCCAGGGAGTCAGTTGCTCACTCCCTAATACACGATAGCAAAGAAGAGCACTTGCAGAGTGGCAGGTGGCACGTGTGGCAAGGGAAGGGCATTTAAAGTCAGCAGAGAGTTGTGCAGAGACGTGTGAGCAGCCACTTTGGCTAAGGAGCAAATTAGACCCCCAGAGACTGGTTAAAGAGAACCTGTTCACTGTCTGTGTGCTTATAGAGGTTCACTTATGTGGTGTCTGGCAACTCATGTGCAGATAAAAATAGCATTCACAGCCCATCTCCTTTTCCCTCTTTGTTCTCATGTACTATACTGTGGGCTGGGAGCCAGCTCGAGTGGCCCTACAGCACCAGCACTGTTTTGGGGGCCAAGGGAAAGAAGATGCCAGGGTGGTGGCAGTGGAGGGACTGAGTTTGGTGGCATGGGGCAGACGCTTGGTGCCTTTGCTGTCCCATGGACTTGCACATCTGTTTGCATTTGTAGTGAGAGATCCAGAGAAATCTTGGCCAGCCACTGGCATGTCTGTCAAGTGGAGCAGTGATCTGGAGTTACCACTGCAAGATGGCACAGGAGAGATCCCAAAACAAGAGCCATGTGGGCTCTGTGACAGCCCCTTGCTAGCTGTGGTGAGGGATAGTGGTGGCATCTGGGTGCTGGACTGAGATGACTCCTGGGCACGTGCCAGCAAGCATTGAGCACGTGTGTGGGGCAGGGCGCCGGACTCTCATTCCTGCCTGTGCAGCCCCGCTTTGGCAGTGCTCTCTGTGCCCAAGGCAAGGGGTGCAGCCAGTGGCATCACAGAAGAGCTCTTGAGGTCTCGCAGGGGAAGGAGGATTCGGATGACTCACTTCCTGCTTGCTCAATAACCTGGCTGTGTGTGAGCTGTGCCTGTGGCACTATGAGGTGGCAGGTGAACCTTGGCAGCTGAGATCTGTTGTGGTAAGCAATAGCGTTGCCACTCGCCTCGATGTCCTCATGATGGTGCAGGTGCCTGTGTCTAGTGTGCTGTCTAGCATGAGGTCTGGCTGCAGGTGACTATGAATCGGGCCCGAAGGCACCTGTATGGTCATTCCTGTGGCCTTCATGGTACACAGGTCCTGCATGGGTCAGCCGGGAAGGTCTCCTGCCTGGGGGAGGTTGGTGACTGCTTCTCCTGGCCAGGAGAACTTCCTTTGCCTTCCACCAAACCCTGAGGACCAGGGGGCTTCAAGCTTTGGTGTCTCCCTCACTTGCATGGGGGGTACAGTGGCTGAAGGCAGCCACAGGAGGGACAGAGGGAAGCCTGAAGCGGGCAGGTTTCAGAGCTATCTCTGCTGCTCGTGGGGATAATAAACTGAGCCAGGATTTATGGGCATAATGTGGGTGGGCTTGAAGTCAGGTGCCTTGTATGGTGTGGTTTTTCCCCTCCTCCCTGAGTCCTAACAGAGCTGTCTTCCTTGTCAGCATGTTTGTGAGCTAATTGATAATAAACTTGAGTGCTCTCTAAGCAATGCCTCCTCTGTGCTCCCGGGCCTGGAGCCTGAGCTATGAATCCCGTCTGCCTGCTGAGGAACCTGTTTGGAGTCCAAGAAAGGGGAAGTTTCTGGTCTGCGGTCAATTTGCTGCTTTCCAGGGCTGGCTGCTTCACTCTCGCCCTGTAGACACAGACACTGGTGTTGAGGCTACCCATTCTTCTGTGATGCTTTAGTGGAAAATCAGCAACTGCTGAGCATTACAAAGGGGGAAGTGAATCACTGATTTTGGTCCCTGTGGCCCCAAGCAGGGAGGGCATCTATCCAAAAGGACAGGCAGAAAGACAAGACAGACACCGAGTATATTGTTCGGTGTTTAAAAACCAGGGGAGAACCCCCCTGTTGTCCTGGCAGGTTATCAGGGGCTGAGCATGACTCAGCCCCTGTCCTGGCTGAGCCTTCTCACCCTGGAGCTGTGCGCGCAGGCTGCGGGCTGGAGGAGCTGGGGTGGACCTAGAGTGCTGCAGCAGCTCCCCTCCCTGGGGCCCTGTGCCCAGCCCCACAGGCAGCACGGTGCCTCTCTGGGTGGCTGGGCAGCAGTCATGTCCCAGGCAGCAGGCTGGTTGTAGTTGGAGAAATGGAGCTTGTTGAGCTTGGACCCTGGAATGGAGGTTCCTGGACTCTGGGAGGATGGTTGCTTCTCTGAGGGTCTCTTTATCTTCAGCTTTGTTTTGGCCAGTGCCATCCCAGTTTGTTGCTGCCCTCTTGGGAATTGCTCCTTAAGTCTCTACAGTCTCTATCAACTCTCCCTGATGCTCAGAAGGGTGCAGATTTGTTTCCAGCTGGAAGAGTGACTTTCCAACCCTCATCTGGCCAGCCCTTGTTTTGTCTGGGGTTAGCACCCCTCCCTGCTGACCACACAGTCCAGCATTCACTCTCATCACAGTGCCTCGGGCCATCCACCCTGCTATGGACAGTCAGGCTTTGGCTGGGGAGAGGGCGAGGCAGGCTGGATGAAAACCCAGTAATACTCCTGTGGCACTTGGCTCTGCATTTCCTTTACGCAAACACAAAAAACACCATTTCCCAGCTCACTAGCAGCCTGGCCAAAGTCAACAGTTTGATGAAGAGCGGCTGATAGAAGCTAAATCCAGGAAAGACTGAGGTGTTGCTGCTGGGGAGAGGGAAGTGCTTTGAAGATTTCATCGCCTTTGCCTCCAGCCCCAAGGAAGATGCCTGGCCTTAGGTCACTAAGAGAAGCCATAGCTGTATACCCACCTGGATTCCCTGTGGCTTTTGCTTACCCAGAGAACCATAATCATAAAAAATGATCAGAGATTTGAAAAATGCTTTCTGTATACAATGAGTTAGAAAAACAGTATTGTTCTCTGGACCCTGTGGCCTTGGTGATCTAGACTTGATTACTGTGGTTTTGTGTACCTAGTCTTGAAATTGCAGGCTTTTAAAAAAAAATGTGGTTGATTCAGAAAACAGCGGTCTGCATGTTCATCGGCATGGTTTCCGGGGGCCTGCGAGCTCAGTCTTCTGCTCACTGTCCTCAGCGGGGTGAGAGATATCACTCACCTCCTCTGGGCAGGGAACAAGCACCTTGCAGGTTCATCTGGGACTGGGCAGGAGAGCCTTTGTATCTGGGGAATATAACTTTTTTGTGCCTTCTCTAGCCTGCTGTCTCTAGAGTAAATATAGAGCAGAGTGTAACCGGTAACAAAATCTGTTTAAAATAGTGTTTATAGATGGACAAAGGAGCAGTGGGAGGTGTGCAGTTCCCTTGCTGGATGTCATACAGGCATAATTTTGATCCTGCAGGGATGTGTAGCACCAGAATGTAAGGGACCAGGTCTCCCTCAGTTCTCCTGACTTCTGGCATATGTCCTCAGGGGCTTATGTGGAGTGTGGGTCCTTGACCTGCACCTCAGAAGAGGGCAGCTACAGGTATTTGTTGGGTAGTTTTTAACTGATGCAGCTGTGGGTCACTCTCTGCACAGCTCCCTCCCATCCTGTATCTCTTTTAACTTTGGTTAGCACCTAATACCTATTGGAATTAAACTTTCCATGCTGGAGGTCTCTCAGCCAGTGGCCTTTCAGCCATCAGCCTGGTAGAGATCAGCAGGACCACAGACAGCCATGGACCGCTGCTGCTGTTAGCCAGACACCACAGAGGTGGGCGCCCCAGGACATCCCAGAAGGAGAGGTGTCCGAGGAGTCTGCACACTGTTTCTGCCCCACAGGCTGTGCCTGACACGGAGAAAGCTGTCAGCAGCTCTGATGGATGAAGAGCAGGGAAACCAGCTGCTTGTCAGGCGGTCACATATAAAGGAAGAGACCACTGCCTCTTTGCAGAGATCTGTGCTGGCCATGTGCCTGGCTGGAAGAGTGGAAGTGAGTAATACCACACGGAAGGAGGCTGTAAGACTGAATGAATGTGAAACCCTGGGATTCTAAATGTCCCAGAACATAGTCCTTGAGGTCTCAACCTCCTCTGCCTCTTCAGTGCCCCTTCCCTGAGCAGGCGTAGGCATGGCAAGTGGTAGCACAAGCTGCCCACTCTGCTGATCTGGAGCTGCTGCATCTGTTTTCCGTCCTCACTCTTACCCTTAGGACAGCCACACCAGGGAGAGAACTTATGGCAATGCAGATCCCTGGGAAGTGGACAAGCTCTGGCCGTATATATTAAGATCCACCAGATGGTTACAGATTGCTAATGCCTTCTGGCCAGGTCTGTACTGATGTGGTGAGCTCAGGTCCATTCAGTGAGACCCTTCAAGCAAGCCAGTCCCTGTTTGCCCAGCATGGACTGACTCTGAAGGTTTGGAGGGGAGAAGCTCTGTTTTGTATTCCCTGACCATGAGCCAGCCACTTGGCGTGACTTGGGGGTGGACTGGGACTGACAAACTGAGATGGAAAGACGCCCTTTGCCATGGATTCTGTGGCCCAGGGTAGGTTGGTGTTACTCAGTCTACAAATCCCAGAGCTCATCTGCCTAGAATAGAACGAAATAAACAAATTAATTCAAAGCAAATCTGCCTCCCCCTGCTGTGACACACACTGGAATGCTTAGCCAACAGGATCCCAGTAGGATGGCTTTTCCTTAAATGTTGCAAGCCATGGAGTAATGTTCCTCCTGTTTTTCCTTTGTGAAGTTGGCACTACCCCTCTCAGTAAGCACATATAATCCACTTTTCTTTGTAACTGAAATGCTAATGATTATTTTATTTAAAGCCCTTCATATGTTGTTTTTTGGTTTGGTTTTTTTTTTTTAACAAAATCTGATGATCCTGGGCATGACAGGAGTTGTCCGTAAAGCCAAGGGGTGGAATTCCTTCAGGCATGGGTAACACCCAGCCAAGCCCTGCTACTTGCATGTGGCATGCTCCTTTCCTCAAGGATAGATACGATGCGAGTATTTCCAAGCACAAGAGCTGATATTTCCCTGTCTTACACCACTGGTCACCTTCACCCAGTGACTGTTCAAAACTCAGGGCTGAAGTTGCCCTCAAGTAACCAGCACTAGGACAGTGAGTGTTACTGGGCTGGGGAACAGTCACCTCTTTTCCTTGAGGTGGTTCCATCTATGCAGTGAAAGACCTTGGAACCCCATCAATGTTTACCCATAGGCCTATGCTTGGGGTCTGTCACCAGAGATCAGAGAACAAATGTGCCTGAGCTTCCACGGCTTTGTAGCTCTTACCTAGTCTCCCTAGAACTCTGCACAGCTTTTTCTTTGTCACTAACAAAACCAGCAGTAGCACACCAGGTAATATAACAGTAGGTAGCAGGCACCAGAAGTTCCTTTGCTATCAGCTGGGCTGGATTAGTAGCTCAGAAATGTGTGGGCAGGTCATGCCTGGCTCCCATGGCCTCCAGGGGTACGTGGGTACTCTGCGGGATCTCAGGAGAGCTTTTGAAAGAGGCTGGTAGGGACTGAGGTAGGACTGAAATAAAGTTCACTTCTCTGCAATTATTCTGGTTAGCTTTGCTGATTATTGAAAAACAAGCACTGTTTGCTGTCCTCATCTCAGTTTAGATCTTGATCTTAACAAGACAATGCGTATTTTTATCAGCAGGTAATAATTTCACTATCTGTCTGTGCTCTTTGACCAACCCCACTTGCTTGGTCTCCATCCCTGAATGACCTGTAGCCAGACTCCACTCCAAGCAGCATATGAACCTTCAGCCTGCAAAGCTGGCTGTTTTTCCAGCAGTATGGATTACGTGTGCTGGTTCTTCTCGGGACTCCTGTTCATGCCTCTTCCCAGCAGCTCAGCCACTCATTTTCAAGGTTTTCCTGCATTAGAAACAATTAGGTAATGAGTATCTGGACTGGGGACTTCTGTCTCTGGGATAAAACTATTCATTTGTGGATTCCTACAGCTCAAGGCCAGAAATGATCAATAGATCAATAGATAATATAAAATCCTCTGCAGAACAACACAGATTATGCATCTTCATTTAGTTATATTTGCACTGTTCCAGTGATATCTCATCTCCCAGCAGCACACTTTCTTCTCCTGAAGCGATGGTATTGGGAGTTGGGGAATCTACTACTGGAGGGTTTTTTTCAGAAGGAAAACAGCTACACTGCCATGTGTGGGCATGATTTCTAGGAGGGAATCACTTGGCTTTGGTGTGCAGATGTTGTTGCATGGTTTGCCTTTCTTGGTTAGATTACAAGGCTCTTTACACCTGGCGTTTTGTTCCTGTGGAGAAACCTGTGCCCTGTAATCAGAGCACCTCTTCATCTTCTTTTTGTTAAATTTAAGAGAATGAATGGTTTCCTACAGAAAGGCATTTTTGCGAGCCCTCAAATTACTTTTGTCATGTTCTTTCTTGTATCCTCTCCAGTTTTTCAACGTCCCTTAGAAGATGTGACATGTTTCCCATCAGAACTAGATATGATATTTAAGCATACATACTCCCTGCTGTGATGAGGATGTGTAAGGAGGCAAAAATACCGCCCTGTTCCTGCAGTGTTTCACTGCCCTGATGTCAGGGCATTGAAATTACAGTTCATATTTAGTTGCTTGTCATTACCCCTGAAATATTTTCAGAATTGCTGGTTTCCAGGATCATCTCCTTCTATCTGCAGCTGCTGCCTGCATTCCTTCTTCCTATAATTGTAATTCTGCATTTGGCTCTATTAAAATCCCATATCGCTTGGATGGATTTGCCCTCCACAGTGATCCAAATTGCTCTGTGTGATTGCTCTGTTCTCATCACGATACACCACATTGCAAATTTTTGTGTCAGCAGCACACATTATCAATGTTGATCGTATGTTTATTTCGAAATAAAAATATTTATTTCCACATGAAATCCTTGAATCGTGCCAGGCCTCATACTGATCACCCTGGAACCCATCTAATTCCCTCCCCAGTGACAACTGCTTCTTGTATTCTGTCCCACAGCCAGTTTGTTATTCATTTCACATGTGCCTGATTGACATCATACTGCCCTGTTTATTTTTTTATCAGCTCTCAGCCTGTCGGTGTGCATGTATAGAATTCTAGCGAATTAGAATGATGAAAACAGACTCCTTTGACAAGAGAGGTTCTCTGCAGACTCTGTTGACTTGACCTCACTTTTATATTCCTTTCCTTTAGTTCCCAGTTAATTGACCCAATTTTTTCCATTCTGTTATTGAGGGCTGATTTTGGGCTCGTTGGCTGCCAGTTACCTTGTGTATCATACTTGACCTGTTTGAATACCAGCACAGCATTAGTTCCCTTTCCATCTCCCCAAATCCTACCATTATTCCAAGTCATCCAAGCCAGGAATGTCAGTGAGCCAGAGCTGCTGCCAGCCAACTCTCATTGGATCATCCAGTCCTGTTGGGTTTAGAAACACCTCCCCTGGGCCGACTGTCACAGGGAAAATGATGACAACTATAAAGTAGGATGGACCTCTCTGGGCACTTTGGTGGGACGGAGCTAGTTTGCCCCAGCCATTCGGCAAGAGATGGAGGTGAAGGAAACTTTCAAAGAACTTTCAAAGAAACTGAAGGAATATATGGGCAGCCAGCCTATTTTGTCCCATGGTGTACAAAAACCTTTTTCCTTGCAGGTGGTGCCGGTGAGAGTTGGGGAGGCATTTGCTGGTAAGCACAGAGCCTCTTGGAGGCTTAGTGCTGCCATTCAGTAAAAAGGAATGGGAGCAAGTGCAGAGGAGCAAGATGTTCTGTTCTGTCGGTTTAATGCAAAGAGCTCTGCCTAGTGGTCTACATGGCTTTATCACAGAGCGTAACAAGTGTGACCTTGTGAGCTGGATAGCTTCTCTGTGACTAGCCCCCAGAAAACACCAAAAGACATAAGTGCAATTACTGCAGAAAGTTGTAATGGCACTTACAGGTGTGAGTTCTTGGTCATTTTCTCTTGTTTGTAACTCTTGTGGGCCAAGTTTTGTTTATTTGCTTGGCCTGGCTTCTCTTCTTACTGCCTCTTTGGTTTTTCAGTGCTCGTTTGGGGCTGGGAAGGCAGGTCCTGAGAAAGCGCTCACTGTAAGAACAAACTGATTTGGAGCTCCTTGTGTGCGCTGGGGGAGGGATGTGGTGGGGCAGACAGAGGTGCTGTAAGGCAGCCTGACATGATGGTACCAGGGAGGGTGTCTTGGTGAGCACTATGCCCTGCCAGGCTCGAGGCAGGAGGCACTGTCCCTAGAGTGAAATGGTGCCACCGTGATGGCTGAAAGCAGGTGAGGAGTGGGACCCTGCTGAGGCAGGCAGCGCTCTGTGTCCGGGCGGTGGCTCAGGCAGCTCGGCAGTGAAACTTGAGGCAGGGCATTCAGGTGGACAGGCACTGTGGGTCAGCGCAGTCGCTTGTGAGGAGTATCGGTTCATTTTTTCTCTTCCACAGGACTCAGAGCAGAATTGGCTCTCCTGTCTCCCCCCAGCACACAGGGCCATCACGGACTGTCCGGCGCTACCCAGCCAGCAATGGCCAGCTCACCTCTAATGCACTCCCCAATGGGAATGGACATGAGCAGAGCAGCTCTGGGCCACATGCAGTTTCCCAGGAGCACACCTTGGCTGCAAGGGGTAAGGCCTCCAGGGCTGTCGTTCTTTTGAGGCATATTGTTGGGGTGTCCTGGGGAAGGGCAATGGTGTGACTGGGGATCCCCAAGAAACCCTGGACTCCCAGGACTGTGCTGCTGGGCAGGATGGAAAGGGAAGGTCAGTGTGGGCATTGCTGGCCTTGGCAAAGAAGGAGACCCTACCGCCGCAGGAGGACAGATCAAGGGAGCAAAATGCTGAGGTCAGGGGATAAGAGCCAGGGGGATGTGACAGATACCTTCCAGGGGGGTTGAACATCACCCCAGCATGCTGCCCTGAAGGGGAATTGCCCCAGTCTGTAGGAACAGTGTCTCCCAACTTTGCCCTCTGTCTGAGCAGCCCTCGAGGTCAGATTGTGCAACCAATGTCTAGTTCTTCCTTTGGGCTGCCCCCTTGGTGTCTTCTGACATGAGCAGGGATCAGGCCAGGCTGCTGGGACATGCAGTTAGCTGAGGCAGAGCCTCAGCAGCCCCCCAGCTAGGACAGATGCAAGTTGTCTTCTGCAGCTGGCTCCCCCTGAAGCAATGGTTCCCTGAGGAGGCACACGTGGTGTCTCAGCCCTTATGAGTAGGGCCGTGAGACTGACTGAAGCTGTAATCTGAAAATGGGGATTGAAATGGGGAGAGTCAGGGGTGAGGACCCCAACGGGGGCACTGTGGTGGGTTAGCCCTTGGCTCGGGGCCAAGCCACACACACCCGCTCACATAGTTCCCACACCCACCCCATGATAGGGGAGAGAATAAAA
>NW_010147595.1:33614-37706 GCF_000699245.1 Pterocles gutturalis | reverse complement strand
TAAATACTATATAAATATTATATAAAATAATATTTAATATTCTATTATGCTCAATATTATAGAAATATTTCCCTTAATGTGCTAAGCATTTTGTCTCTGCATACCGGCCCGTTTAACCAACAGGGCTGCTCAGGGACTAAAATCAGGCATTTCTGTTTGCAGGATTGCAGTCTTTTGTGTCCCGTGCTTGAAAATCATTGCCTATGTTTGTGAAAGCAATGTACAGTCTCTCTATGGGAGGGTTTTGCATTCTGGAAAGTGAGGCAGAGACGTTTGCTGAGCCACTTTGGAGCCGGATTCTGTCCTCACATCCAGTGGTGCAATTCCCTGCAATCCAGTGGGGTTACCCCACTACACAAGCGTAGGATATTTTGGTTAATGAGTGATTTCATAGAATCATAGAATCATAGAATGTTTTGGTTTGGAAAGGACCTTAAAGATCATCAAGTTCCAACCCCCCTGCCATGGGCAGGGACACCTCCCACCAGCCCAGGTTGCCCAAAGGCTCATCCAGCCTGGCCTTGAACCCCTCCAGGGATGGGGCATCCCCAGCTTCTCTGGGCAACCTGGGCCACTGCTCACCCCCTGCACAGTGAAAAACTTCTTCCTAATGTCTAGTCTAAATCTTCCCTCTTTCACCTTATACCCATTACTCCTTGTCCTCTCACTACACTCCCTGATAAAGAGTGCCTCCCCATCTCTCCTATAATTTGCTTTGGTGTGTCAAGACTAGATGGCTAGATGAGAATAACACCTGTCCAGAGCATTTTTATTAGTGAATCTCAAAGCACTTCCCAATGTCAGACGGATAGCATTGCTCCATTTTACAGGTGGGGAAGCTGAGGTGGGAAGATGCTGAAGGACTGGGCTGTGCAGCCGGCGGCGTGCTGGCCAAGTGCAGGGTCAAACCCAGAGGGTCTCCCATCCCCTCCCTCCTCCACATCCTAACCACTAGTCCTCACTTCCCAAAATGTGTTCCCTTTCAGCAAGCTCAAGGTACCCGCTCATGTCTTCACGCTCAGTGCCTCTTGGAGAGGGGCTTTGTCGCTCCCAGCAGCCGGCTCTTTTGTCCCACAGAGAAGCAGAGCTGTTCGCAAAGCTGAGCCTAAGGAGGAGAGGAGGCTGTGCGACACACCACTGTGTTTTAAACAAAGAAGTGTGGAGGATCAGAAGCAATAAAATGCCAGTGATCCTGCAGCATTTGAAAGAGCAGGTTGGTGCCCCTCTGGGTTGGAAGGACTGTTTGTCACGGCCACTGATGTTCTCAGGAAATATTCAGCATGGCTCTTTTCTGCCTTTGGGTCTTGGAGGAAATGAATGTGATTCCCTGAGCGTTCACATTGCACACTGCTGTGGAGCTGTGGCTGGCCCGAGAGCCTCTTACCTGATTGCCTGTTGGATTTTAAGTAACAAAAAACCCACAATCCCTCTTTGAAGTATAATCTAAGCAAGTATTATTTGAAATTAAGAAGAAGCATCTTTATAACAGCCGTAAGGGATTATACATTTCAGGTTGACAGCCAAAATTTTGGAGCAGTCACGTAACATAACCGGACCTTTATTTTAGTAAATAATTGTGTATAATAATCGATTTGAGCTTGATGATTTGTTTCTTTTAAAAAAAATTGTGATGGTAAGATTCTGTGGCTCCACTCTCATAATTTCGATGCTCACTATGCGCAGAAGCCACTGCAAGCTTCCCACTCCTGCACTTCTTCAAGTCTCATGATTCCTCTGGATCTTCCTTAAAAGCCCCTGAAGGCACATGCATTTGAGAGACCTTATTTCAAGGGTTTTTTTGGGGAAAAAAGATATATCATCATCTGTAGCAGCATAGAAGTTGAAGGTGGACCCATAAACCTTAAAAATCCAAATATAACTAGAAAGAAGTCTGTGTGTGTGTGTTCATCAGACTTTACAATAAGAGATTTGAAAAATGCAATTTTTATATGCTTTAGAGTGGCAATTTCATATCAGTTATCTCTTTAAACACTTGAAAATCTGCAAAACATCTAATAATCAAGTGTTTTGGGTTTTTTTTTTTGTGACTTGTGTACATACGGTTGCCAGTGCCCATGGCTGAATGATCGTTACGTGTTTCATCCCTCCCTGAAAGTCTTTTGCCTTGAAGCGGCGTACGTCCTGGGGAAAAGGGCTCTGGTAATCCTACTCAAGGCAAGAGATCCCTCTTTCCGGCTCTTTGCTCTCTTGGTCTAGAGGTTGCAAAATTTAATTTTTGGCCCTAACAAAGAGCAGGAGCGCTGGCCAAGTCCTCCTTCCCTGGCAAACCCATGCATTCATCCATCCAGCTGCAGTGAAAGCCACTCTATTTCCGTGAGTTACAGGCAGAGGGGGAAATACAGAGGGTAATGCAAAGTTTTGCACCTGTTTCAGTATCCACCAAGCCTCTGCTTTCTTCTTCCTTTGCTGTATCATTTTCTTTGGCGACGGGCTGCACGCGTGACAATACATTGTGCTTTGGGCTCCACGCATATTTGTACCGACTGGGCCCCAGTTTCACATCGCACAGGCTTTTCTCCAAGCAATTTTTGCTGCTGTTGTTGCAAAACATTTTAATTAATCCAGAATTTTAATTAATTGTAACCCTGCTGAAAATGCCAAGACAAAAGTGCAACTGTAAGGACGCAGTTGCTCAGGTCCGAGCAGCCCACCTTCAGTTGGCTGTGCTCGCTCTGGTGTGATTACGGACATGGGCACAGGGAAAACTCTGAATTCGGAACAGCATTTTAATGTCATAGAGAAATATGGTGGTGTTTTCAGCAAGTCAGGAAGCTTGTTTTGAAGCTCTGATGTTGGCTCTGGGTTGGCATACTGTTAATTGGAAAGCTGCTTCCCAAAAGGGTTACAATGACCTTTTTCTCTAGTTCTTCAACTTCTTCAAACAATCAGTTTCACCAAAGGAGTCTGAATGTTCTGTGTTTTTATGAAGCTGATAATCAGGTCATTTGTAGACTGATGTCACTTGCAATGAATGACTTGGCATGGCTGCATGTTTCCACCTCTGGCTGAGGACAGGTATACAGTGGGGTGGTGGTGGCAGACAGAGATCCCCTTCATGCTCAGCATGTCTGGAAAATAAAATAATCTCATTCCAGCCTTGTTACCTGGCCATGATGCCCAGCAAATTGTGGCTCCTTTGGTAGTGAAATAATTGAGGTTCCTCTGCCCAGTGATACAAAGGCCTGGCTGGACCAGCTCTCGGCACACAAACCGATTCAACTTTCTGAGCCTGAAAGTCATTTTCTACCTCTTAAAATGTTTATATGTCTTGGTGTACAGTCTGGACAACCCCCAGCACACCATGAATAATAGATTCTGAAAATCTGTAAAAGCTTTATTTATTTAAACACCTAAATATTTAGAAATTGTTCATATCATTGGCATATCTACCCCACTTTCCCTGCAGTCGAAGGTCTCAAAAGGATTTCCACCTTGTAAACCTGCTGCGAGCAGTATTTAGTCTGTTGGCTGACGTGCATTTAAAGTCCACGAGTGAAGCAAACAGGGTGTCACCCTTGGTGAGTTTGCAGCCCTGCCCCTTCTCTTTCTGGAGAGCTAGTTGGATGGGTTGCATTTTCCATCATGGAAACTCCTCTTCAGAAACATAATGACAAAGCCATGAGGGTTTTCAGGGTCACAAAACAACTTCATTCCCCATTTTTTTTTTCAAGTGCTGCCATGAGGCTGATGGGAACTAGTGCAGAGCATGGAGAATGGCGTTGGGCTCGCACCGTTTCCACTAACACTGCTGCTTTTTCTCACCATTTCCACTCCCACCACGGCGCTGCTGTGAGCTGCCGGAGAGCAAGCTCATCTGCGCAGGGAAGAGCTCTCACTGCGCGCTTGGGTTGTGCTCTCTGGCTCTTGGCTGCCTTGCCCAGGCTGGGCTCGGGGCTAGCAATGAGCGATTTGGAGGCTCAGCAATAAGCAGGGGCGAGATTCCAGTGACTCGCTAGAGTGGAGGGGACGGGTGGGAAGAGGGGAGCTGTGCCCCCTCTCAGGGCTTTCTTCCTTTCCTGTTTTCTTCTGAGTTGAGTGCTTTCTCATGGGGCACAACAGGCCAGGTCAGCT
>NW_010147595.1:7171-33573 GCF_000699245.1 Pterocles gutturalis | reverse complement strand
AGGACCAGAACCATTTTCACTCACTGAGGCTATTTCTTCTCTGCTATTACTAATGTAAATCCACAGAGCGCCACCGACCTCAGCCGTGCTGCTGTGGAGGGTGAGAGCAAGGATAGCCACATCCTGGGGCTGAAGGTTTCCTCAAACTGATGAGCTCCTTGTGAAGATAGCTCTAGGTGACTCAGCTCTCGATACCAACTTCACAGACTGAGGTGGGAATTGAGCATGAGTAAAGTTACTCCTCATCCCCCAGGTTATGCCTGAAAAGCAATGCTTTGCACATTTCTTGGTCACATGTGGTACCTTAATGGCAAAATCCCCTTGCTCAAAACCCCTCAGTTAATCATTTCCATCATCTGAAGGCAAGGCTAGTCACTTCAGGGTTTTCCTGTACTTACTGGATTATTCTGCAGAGCACAGTTACTGCGTGGCATCCGATTCCTCCCAACACAGCCCCTGGGAGAGGATCTACACCGCCGGGGCTGTCTGTGCCCTCAGCTGCGGGATAGGCAGCGCGTTGGCTTAGCCGTGTGTTCCCTGGGCACAGGCAGCAGCTGGTGCTGAGCTCGCCCAGCCTTTTCCACCATGTGCCACGGATTCGGGCAGAGAGGGACCTGGGTGCGTGTCAGCAATGGGATCCCTGGGAAAAGGTGCCTAACTGCAGGATCAGTCACCTACCACAGAAACTGCTTGGTGAGCACTGAATATCACTTGGCTCTGCAGATCTTTACCTTGATGGTGGAGATGTAGGGAAGAGGCTGGAGCTGGTATTGTGACTGGGGAGCAAGCCAGCGGGTGATTTCCCCTGGAAAACGGGTGCAGGGAGCAACCCCGACGGAGTCCCTGCTCCCCTTTGCAAGCAGGTACAATGAAACACAGTCATGTTTAACATGCTGTTAGACAGCAGAACGCCTCCCATGCATAGGGAGCACCAGGGGGAATGCAAAGGATGTCTGGAAGAGGAATGGCGACACTAAAAGCTGAGTCCTGAAGAGCTGAGGGAAAAGAGAGGAGAAACATGCTCTTGCTACAGGGTCTGTTAGAGGTGCTGGTTTAGACAGTGCAGACGGCAGAGGTTCCTGTGCTGGCAGGGGGACATAAGGAGAACTGTAGGCTGGAGATCCATTTCCCTGTGACCACCCCTTCTACAAAGGTGGTTCTGGTTTCTGACTCCTGGACAGTCAGGATCGCCTTGTGCCAGTGTGAGCCGCTGTGCAGGGCCCCCTGATGTCCTGTGAATTCATGCTGTGCGACACAGCTCTCGCTCCACGCTGGGGAAGGCTGATCGTTGTGTTTTCCTGGGGCCAATTCTCCTCTTCCTCCACCCATTGTCTCTTCTTGTATCACTTTCTCAATCTTTATGGTTTTTGTAAACATTCTTCTCCCTCTATACTTGACTATTTTCATCCTCTAAAACCTACTTTTTGTTTTTCTAGACATTTGGGGATTTCTAATACTTTTCCTCATTAACAGATTTTTTTTCCCTTCTTTCCTCCTTCCTGTTTTCTTTAGCCACAGGTTTGTGCAGTTCTTACAGCTCCGATATCCTCTCCCAGCCTTCCCAGGAGGCGGCTGGAGCATACATCCCACTTACCTCCAAATGTTGACAAGAGTGTTTTGGAGGATGAGTGACTGACAGACAAACACCAGCCTCAAATACTCTGGATGCTCTGTTACTAATAGCTTTAGTCTTGTCAACACAGTAGGCAAAATAACCCTTGAAAGGGATAGGCCATATTTTTAGACCACCGTAAACTCAGCTTCAGAAAAATAGCTGTATGCTCAGCTGTCTGTCTCACTCCCTGGATTCATGTTCTCCAAGCAGATATTTTTGACCTGGTAGGGATGTGGAAGTAGACTCTCGGAAGTGACTTTTCCTCAGCCACCTTGCAGTGGTGCTCAGGTGGAGCCCTGCAGCTGAGCTGCAGCTTGCGGCTGAGTGAGGGGTGGGAGGCAGGAGATGCTCATCTGGGGCTTTGCTTCATCTTTGGTCCCGTGACTTGGGTCTTCACAAAGGAACCAAACAGGGTGAAATATGAACCCCCAGAAAAGTAATTAATTGATGACAGAGTGCCAGGCTTTCCCCACTGGTTGCAGTCACCACCAAATTCAAATCTTGATTATGTCGGTGTATCTTGAAGGAGTTAAAATTTAGAACAGCTTAGGGAGGATAAGTAAGGATGCTTCTGTGCTGGCCTCGGATGTGCCTGACCTTGCCTTCCTCTCCTATTGGTCTTAGGACAAGCCAGATTAAGGAGTGATCTCTTCCAGACAGTCTTCAGTTTCTTAAGCTTGTAAACAACAGCACGGGTGGAAACCATGACAAGATGGATAAAGCTTAGAAATGCCGGCTGGGATTTCCCTGTGACGTGCCTGTACGGAATGTGTGCTGGTTAACAGGGCTAATTCCTTGGGCCTGTCTCGCAGTTCTCCTTGCCGCTCCTCCTCCAGCCTGGTCCTTCAGGTCCCCTATTGCTCGCCAAGGCCACCACGGGTTCCCTGTGGGATGTTAGTGGGGACAAGGAGGAGGACTGTCCCCTGGGAGGAGGCACAGGGGCTTGTCCTCTCTAGTCCCAGCCCAGCTGTGACAGCTCAGCAGTGTCCCTTCAGCCTGCACCCCATGCTCCCCGCTCTTGCAGCAACTGAGCTCCAAACAGCGCTTTGTCACCCAGCCAAAGCGATAGCATTTCAGCTTTGCTGCTGTGTGTCTTCTTCCAGCACTTCATGTCAACACATCCTTCGCTTGAGTGGTGCAGGATCAGAGGCAGCGTGCTCGGCAAGGGTGCTCGGTGCTCTTTCAGGCTGGAAAGAAGCCAGGGATCATCAGGGTTGGGGGGGGGCTGGTTTGTTGCCAGCCTGGCATTTTTTTTTCCCTGCTCCCTCACTAGAGACACAAACCAAAAAGACTTTTGTGGTGGCAGCATCAGAGGCTGCTGCAGTTGAAGTGCTCTCATTGATTTGTGAGGGGTGAGTTGTTTATGGCAAAACAGCTCTGAAGCAATTACTACAATGCAGATGGAGAGGTACACCTTTGTCTTTTATGGATTACCTCTGAAGTGCAGTACAGGGGGGGAAAAGCGAGACTGCTAGTTTAGGAAAACAAAGAGAGATTACGGAAGTGAATGTTGCTGTACCTGGATTTAGTTATGAGGGATGCCATCAAAAATTAACAAGCAGCCTTATAAACAGCAACCATGTCAGACATGGTGCTGAGCACAGAGTGAGCGTGCAGTGGGCTGCGGAGTGCCCACATAGCTTTTTCTGGCTTTCAAACTGAGGGGATGATTTTCCTGACATCATCTGGTCCTGCTCCCAGTGCTATTCACTATTCCCATTCACCTTTGGGGTAGTAGTATTAGAAGAGTAGAAGTCAAGAAGAGTACAGCTCCAAAAACAGACAGGAGGAGCTGCAATGGCTGAGGAAGACAGCCTCAGAAACAGTGCTGCTGAAACAACCCGGATAAACCAG
Organism: Pterocles gutturalis; assembly: GCF_000699245.1. Taxonomy (NCBI): domain Eukaryota; kingdom Metazoa; phylum Chordata; class Aves; order Pterocliformes; family Pteroclidae; genus Pterocles; species Pterocles gutturalis. Next base: position 30,104 of record NW_010147595.1, on the reverse strand, counting down.
TGAGGTGAAACTGGGTAACAAATGTTGAGGTGCTGCATTTGAGAGGGAGAAACTAGATTGTCCCAGAGCTGCAACTATCCCGTATGTGCTTCACCCATCTGAAGCCATGTTCTGGTGTAGGTGCACTGGTGCCAGGCAGGGGCCCTGCGGGAAACAGGCTCGGTGCTTTGGAGCCAGGAGTCCAGATCTGAGTGCAGCAAAGGAAACCTGCTCTCACTGGCTTGCAGGAGCTATAGCACTCCCTCTCTGCAATACCCGTTATCCACTGCTCTGCACATGCATGGAGCAGTGCAGAGACCCTTCCCCAGGCACAGCTGCACATCTGCTCGGGGAGGATGGCAAACCATGTCTACCAGTTATAGACAGACTGCTGGGACAGGCTTTTCTCTCCAAAGTAAGAGGCATCTTCTCTGCTAGCAGGGCTTTTTCCTCTTCCTTTGGCAGTTTGAGCTGGATATGGAAAATCCAGCCCAGCTGCAGACTTTAAGACATTGTTTTAGAACAAGACCTGTCAGGAGGAATGAGGCATTTTGGTGGTGAGTCGCTCATGGTGTGGCTGTCACATGTGCACAGGAGAGGCTATGTTTGCCTTTGTGCCTGCTGTCCTCTCTGTGTCTGGAAAAAGCAAGAGCCAGCGCAGTGTTTTCCTTTGGCCATTCAGCATTGAATGTACCAATAATAGCCCAGTCACACAGTCAGAGTTTAGGGGAGGGGACTGTGTCTTCTCCACAAAGGATGTGAAGCACGCTGGGTACCATGCTGCTGCTCAGAATGAACAGAATGATGGTCCTCAGCAAGTTTCTCCAGTTGCCTTTGCTCACAGCATAAATCTTCGGTGCCCTTGATACCTGTGATATGGGAATGTAAATGTGAAAGACAGGTCAGAATTCGTATGCAAAACTTCCCCTAGTTTAAGAGGAAAGGTCAGAACAAGTTTCTTCAACCTTCAAGAGAGTGGTGGGGCTCGGGCCAGCCAGCTCTAGCCCGTGGTAATAGGCAAGTGGGTTGGAAGCCAGCTCTGCGGAAGATCCCCTCCTTCCCCCAAACCAAGGAGAGGCTGAAGAAGAGCTTTTGGAGGACGGGGTGAGGTGCATTCAGACTTCACAGGGTCCCGTCGATTCACGATGAGATGTAATTGATTGCATTGCAGGGAGTGCCTTGGGAAGCCCCATCGCTCTTGAATCTTGCAAAGAACGAAACCCCAAACCCCACAGCTGGCCACAGGAATCCACGTTTTCCTGTCTCCCAGGACACCTGTCCAGTTTGCAGTGCTTGCATGAGGGCAGGACACGTTGCCCAGACCGTTAAACAACAGGAAGTTATGTAGGAGGATGGTAGGGCCAAGTTCTGTGCTAAAAATTGATTGACATCCATGCTGCAGACCTGCAGCCAAACTCTCTGCTGAAGGACTGCCAGGTTCAGCAAATAGATGGAACCAGGCCTGTGTGCACATGTGAGCGTCAGTCCTCTGAAGCCAAATGATGGAAGTTCACCCAGTCAGAGACTTTTGCCACCATGTTTCTTCAGTGGATTTTTCTCGCTACAATTTTTTTTTTTCATCTCTTTTGACCACTCTCTGTTTTTCACCCCCATTTTCTATATGTTCCCCATCTTTTGCCTCCCCCTGTTGTTTTTCTGAGCATTTTCAAAGCTTGCTGCAAATCCAGCAGCCTTCAAGTTCTTGTTGAACTTCTGAACCCACCCTGCTAAATCAGGCAGGACAAGTCAAGCCAGCTCTCATTCTGATGATAGCAATTGTGCTTTTGGAAAATAATTGACAAACATTCTGCATTTAAACAAAGCTCGTCTAAGGGAGAGAGAATGCTTATATTCTGTAACTCTGGTCTGCAGAGCGCCAGTGTTCAAGTAGGACATTTTAATAACATCCTTCATGGACAAGTGTTTTGCTTGGAACCCTTTTTTCCTCCCTCCACTCAGACAATTGTCAGAGAAGGGACTCGCAGGGAACAAAATGGAATTAAATCTATTCAGAAAATTAGAACAATCTGCATTTCTTTCTTTTTTGTGCTGGATTCATTACTAGCGGGGCTATAATCTGCATTTTTTTTGCCTGGAGCACACTCCCACTCTTACCTCTTCACAGCGATGCTGCTATTCTCACAGATAAACAGGTCCTCCCTGAACGGATTATAGCTCTCAGCCAAAGGCAGGCTGATGACAAGGGAAAAACAAACAAATGCATTCCCAGGGCTCGATGCAATTCGTTGGGAGGAAAATGGAAACCCTCACGGATTTCAGTAGAGTTTCTATCCGGCCCTTAACAATCCCTTTGCCGATGGCTAATTGCATGGGGCCAGGAAATGCGGGTTGTAAGGACTTGGCATGGGTCCGTTGGGTCTTTCCACCACCCAGCAGGTAGCTCAGGGGGCTCGAGCCCTGCGTCTTCCCAGCAGCCACACCGCCAGCTGGCTGCATTTGGACTGGGACACACTGGCTTTCCATGGGACATGATTCTGGCTGCTGCCACAGGTTTTCAAGGTTTTGTGAAACCGTGAGTTCCTGGGTGGACAAACTGCTGGAAGAAGGGATCCAAACTGCCAAAGGCAGCAGGGTAGGGAGGGGTGACACTGAGTGAGCCAGGACTGACATTCACACCTCAGGAAAAGGAGAGTCAGTAAAAGGATTAAATGAGTGGCATCTGAAAGAAAAATAAGCCAGAAGGATGTACGTTGAGACAGGAAGGTACTAGTGAGGGGACAAGACCTGAACTGAACGATCAGGAAATTGTGTTGGTTTTGAGGTGGAAATAATCCTCTGCGATGAGGCTGTTCCCCCCAGCCCCTGCTCATGTACCCGTTTATCTGCGCCGCTTCTGCTACCACTGATCCATCTTTCCATCCTGGGTATTTAAACAGCTAGTTTCTTTTTATTTCTCCCACCCAACTCTTGCATGCTCCTACAGCTGGGGACCCGTGCTTAGGGTGGTAATAGGCTCCCTATTGCTTTGAATTAGGAGGACTTTTATCAGCTCCCTGTTCCTGTAATTTACGGTGGTTTAGAGTGATAATGAGGATTTGGGTATGTAAAGAAACCCTAAAGTACACATGGAAATCAACGGGAGGGAGAGCAACTCTGAGCCTTGGGCGTCAGTGACTGTGAATGGGTGAGTGCTTAGCACAGGAAACCAAAACAGGGGAGACAAAAGCCACACATAATCTTCCTGGGCTGGCAAATGCTGTTTATCTTATTTGTTTAAATGCCTGGAGAACAGAAAGCTTTTCTTTCCTTTTGTTGCTGTGTAGCTGTGTTACTGTTTAGCCTTAGCTGTGCACAGTTGCTTGCATGACTTTGGCAAGGGAGCCATCCTGGACTGGCCCAGTATGGGATGGGAGATGGGCTGGAGAGTCCAGGAACGGTGGGCATGAGTCCATCGCCCCACCACAGAAACCAAAAGAATCGAAGGAGTCCTCATTATGCCTGAAGAACAAAAAAAAAACCCAAAAAACCAAAAAAAAAACCCAAAAAAACCACAACACAAACCCCGAGAGGAGGGGAAGTTCTTTAAGATTAATGTTCTTTTGGGTAAAAAATGTGAAATGCTTCCTTGCCAGGGATAGTTTCTAGCAACAAACATCAGCTGTGGTCACAAATAATCCTGCCACGGCTATGCGCCACTTTGACTGGACAGCAGCATAACCGCTCGTGCAGGAGGGGTGGAAGCACGTTGGTTTGCTACCAGATTCCATAGCAGGGCAAATAATTTGTAGCATTCTTGGCACTCAGTGCTCACATCTATAATTTCAGAAGCATCGTTCTTATGGGGGGGAAAAAAAATAAATCAGGTCTGTTATCTCTGCTGGCAGTGCTGGTACTAAAAATAACTGTGTGAGTGACGTGCTGGAAGCTGTGTTTGAATTCGTCAATAGATAAATTTTGACTGGACAGCAGGAAATATTTCTAATGATGAAATGTGTTACACTGGATTATTATTCCTGGAGAAGAGGTGAAAGCTTCATTGCTCAGGACCTCTTAAAGGGAGGATTTGGGAATGAAAAGGAGGGAACAATCTTGCTTCGTGCCCTGGTATTCTGAGTGTTTGGGGGTCCCTGAGGGGCATCGGTGAAGAACAGCCTTAGACATCTCAGTTCCACCAGCCAGATGAACCACGGCCAGGTCTGGTTGCTGGCGTTGGCAGTGGCAGACTGGGGCTCCAGGGCCCAGGTGCCCCCTTCAGAGGGCCAAATCCTGACTGCTCTTGGGTGCGCATGGGCTGCCTGCTGACACGCGTTTCCTGGCAGGAGCTGCTGCAGCCACAGCACCCCCAGGCCAACAGCTCGGTTGGGCTGCCGCGGTGGTGGACAAGCTGCTGCAGAGACTGACTGGACAACTCGTCCTGCCTGCGAGAGAAGGTCCTGGCTGGCATGGAGGTGTCTGGACAGATATGTTTGCGGTCTGCCCCCGAAAGGGACAGCACCTCCACGCTGAGGTCTGGTGCGGCTCAGGCTCCAGGGTGTGAGGTGTGGGATGGGAGCCCCTCAGGACGTCACAGCCTGCACCTTCGAGGCTTCCCTGGCACTGTGGTTTGGTCCCTGGGGGGGATGCTGTAGTGGTTTCAGCATGGGCCACCTTGCAGAAGTCCCCAAGAGGACACAGAGGGAAGAGAGCAGCTGTGCCCCAGCTGTACCGGGTCCTTGGAGATGCTCACAGAACATTTTTCCCAGGGGACTCCTGCTCAGTTCATCAGTCTTCTTCCCATCTTCCCCATTCCCTCGCCCCTTTCACAGGCTCTTGTTTTGGCATTACGTGGGATAAATGTGAGTTCCAGCTCTCCGCTCCTGTTCCCAAGCAGAGGCGGTCCTGCCCACGTCGGGGTGGGCTCTGCCCAGCCTGCCTTCCCCAGCCCTGCCTGCACCCTGCCAGGGCTGCCCAGCAGCACTCAGCATGAGTTATTCCTTTTAACTTTATCAATTGATTGGTTAATGAGCCACTTGTTTGCCTTAGGTTACTCAGCACTATTGCCTCTGCTTATAGCTGAGGTGCTGCTTTTTGGCACACGTTTCCCCATATCCCGTAGGTTGTAAATCCATTATATAGGTATTGGTAAGCTACAGTCATCACGGTGTAAAGGGGACACTGGCAGTGCTATTAAATGCTAAGTTAGCACTCCCTAACCTATGTTTCCCACATCGAGATTATCTTTGTATTTGTTTTCTTTTCTTCCCACCAACATCCCCAAAGGGCAGAGGTGGTCCTGGCAGCTCGCCCCCCCAGACCTCCTGGTAGCAAAGCTGGGGGCTGTTCTTGTTCATGGGACTGCAGGTGAAGGGAGGGAGGCTGGGCCGGAGAGGAAAGGAAAGGAAGGTCAGCGCTCTTTGGAAAACTCAACAGCTTTGAGAAACTAAGGAGATGTCCCAACTTTCCTAGATACTTTCTGGAAAAACAGAAGCGTACACAACAGTGCATCATCCACGTGCCAGCAGCGGACCCGCTATGTGGGTGGGCAGAGGCAGTCAAAGGAGTCGCTGCTAATTAAACCTCAGCCTCTGTGAATCCAATCAAACCGCTCCAAAACAGTTGTACACCAGGGACAGTTAAATAATACTAGAGATAAGCTTAAACTCTGACTATCAGATATGGAGTCAATTTATTACGAGGCAGATTTACCAAATCTAGCCGGATGCTTTATAATTCGGTTCAGCCAGTCGCTTTGAACTGCAATGCGTCTCCTCCTCAGATACTCTTGGGAAGGACTTATAGGCATTTGCAAATTAAATCAATGAGGAATTTCTCAATTGAAGGTGAGGATATGGGGGATGACAAAGACTGATGAAAGCAGTAGGAGGAACATACTCATTTTCTGAGATGTTTGCCACCGCCATCGCTTCCCAGCACAGTGGGCAAACACATGTACACACCCGTTTCAGTGCGGTTCTGCTCTCAGTTACGGTGTCTGCCTGGTGGCTTGCTGAACCAGAGCTAGTCCATACACCAGTACCAGCTGCTTGCACCATGGCACCTGCTGCCTGCGCCGGGGTCTGGTGCCCGCCACCCAGGGCATCAGCAAAAGCGGGTGGGAAGAGGTGCCAGGCGTGCTCTCAGCAGCTGTCCCCAGAGCCTTGCTTCCTAGCAGCCTCTTGCTTTGTTTCTTGGTAGTGCGGCGCTCCTGGGGCTCCCATTAACAGAATATGGGCCTGGCAAGGAGAAGTTAAGTGCTAGCCTGGCTCCGAGCCAGGCTTTCAGAGGCAAGAGAGCGTCTGGCCAGGGTACCCCAGACACTTGATTCTGGATCCCTCCCTTCTCTCCTGGCAGGAGCTGCCATGCCAAGAGCTGACAGGAAGCTCTAGGAAAGTGCAGGGACCTGTGCCTCACCCAGCCAGCGTGGGAGAGGCTGTCTGTAGCCCCCGGTGTGCCTCGGGGACAGGGCCACCCTCAGGATCCCATCAGGCTGGCAGGGTCACCCAGGGACCCAGGGCAGCCCCTCTGCTTTTTGCCAGCAGCCAGTCCGTCATCCTTTGGTTGTCCAGGAACTCTCCTGGTCACAGCCACCTCCAGGACAGTTCGTGGAGCTGGTTACAAAGCCCTACCTCACTCTGCAGAGCAAAGACAAATAATTACTTGTGGTCTTTTGGCAGTGGGTGCATTCATTGTGGCCTGTGTTTGTGTTCTTCCACTACTCAGCAGAGGCACAGAAATATTTGGCAGCACGCTGCCTCCCAGTTCCACCCAGTGCTCCAGCACCTCACAGGGAGGCACTGGCCGTCTGTCCCAGCTCAGAGACACACAGCAGGACCCCAGAGCAGAGCCCTTGGTGTGCCAGGAAATGCCACCAGACACTGAGGATGCCCGAGGTCTTCAAATCCTTTTTCAAACCGTATTCCTTTGGAATAGCTTGACTGAAATGCTTAGGGAAACGCTGGGCAAAAATTGTTCCTTCTTCCTTCTCAGGTGAGTTGTAGGTGGGAGACTTGGAGCTGAGCCTTCCCTGGACGCGTGTGCTGTGACCAGTCAAGGTCTCGTCCCTCGCTGGTGTTTTCTGAACACCAGCTGCATTTGAGACTCCTTGAAGGGTTAACGTTAGCTGAATCCATGCAGCAAGGGTCAGGAAAAGCTGTGCATTTGTCTTCCCTTCAAATAACCTGTTCTTTGAGTACAAGTGTAGAATTTATGATTTAAATATATTGAAATGCATGTAGTTAATCACAAGTGCAACATACCTCCTTCCTGCTGGGAAACCTTATTAACAAGGTGGGTGGAATCCTAAAATACCATATCTGCCACGTTTCAGCTCAAACTCTTCAGCTTGGAAAGCCTCAACAGAGCCAGCAGACCTGAGCAGCTGGGCTGCAAGGGCTCAGAGCCATCACCCCGCGTTACGGAGCACGGGGGCCCGAAGCAGGCTTTCACCAGCTCCTGTTTACAGAGCTCTCTGCCTCTGCGCCAGGTTTCAGCTGTAGGCAGAGACTACCATGAGGCTTCAGGAGGTACAGCCAGCAGAAACGTTGCATCCCCTCTGCAAGACATGGCACAGTTAGGCAAGGTTTGGTTTTATGCTGCCTGCAGCAGCAGGAGCGGCAAGCCACACTGCTGTTCCTCTGCCTTTTGTCACATCTACACCAGACCTCCCCATTTTGATTGCAAAATTTTCCAGCAATGCAGGATCTGTTGCAGTCTTTGGGGATTTTTTTCCCAGCAGCCACATACTCTCCCTCAGACTGTGATCTGTGGGGTGTGCTGTTTGATTATACCCTCTGACGGAAAGGCAGCACATTGCAGAACTGGGAACACCGTGACTCAAAGTTCTCTGAGCTGAGATTAGTGGAGGCTAATGTCAGCTTGGCAGCACCCCCAGGGGCTTGTGGCAAGCACAGTGCTCAGGGATGGAGCCCCTGAGCTGTAATCATGCCAGGGAGGATGGACAGGATACGAGGAATGGCATAATTGCTCTTTCCAGAATTGGTTCCTTCTCAGCTTAACATGTTAAAACATTAAAAGTACTGAAAAAAACCCCCATCTGCTACCAGAGCTAATCAAACACACCAATTATTGCTTCAGAAGGCCAGTTGCTGCTAGATTTGATATCCCAAAAAAACAAAACTGCTTTAAAGCATCTTTTTATTTTAGCTGAATGTTTTCATGGTAGCACATGATTCCTAATGAGCAATAGTACGGCTAGGACACACAGAAAAATGTGTCAGCTGTGCAAAGATGGGCTCTAGACACAGGGGACGTAACTCAGGATCCCAGTGGATTTCAGCAGAATGGGGGGCTTTGGAAGCCAGGTTTGTTGCATGGCAGCAAGGAACTGGGTACGTCCTACTAAAGCCTTGCTTTGGTACATGGAGAGATACGCTCACCCTTAAATACGTGGGTAAAATGCACAAGGTTGCTCTGTTCTTATTGTGGGATTTGGTGGTGGTTCTTGCTTGTCAAGATGAGGTGCACGGGGTGATGAAAAGGCTGTGGGACGTTCCTTGTTTCCTCTGTTGTCCACAGAAAATTTGATTATGGAGAGCAACATCTGAAAAGGTTTTGAAAGGCAAAGTCACCTTCCAGCTATCAAAAACACTTCAGATGAGGCAGATGGGAAACCAAAAATATTATTTGGGTTTGGGCAGTAAAACTGACATTGAACCCATTTGCCTCATTTGTCAGGACTTGATGATAGTTAATGACAGCTTACAGAAGTTGTAAGTGATCTAAAAAAGCCATAAAAACTTCTTTGTGTCCTTGTTTAGGGGATGAATTTAACAAAACCATTATGGGGCTTTGAAACACTGTTTTGACTTTCTGGAACCAGCTGTGGGATGATCCAGCTGCGGTTGGATCCCCCTTGCATCTAAGAGAACATTTAAGAGGATTAATCCCAATAATTTTAATTCAACAAAATGACCTTATGTAACATTACTGAGGAATTAATGAGAATTCTCTCATGTGGGTCATCACCAGCCCAGTGGATTTTTTTCTCCCTGGGGGATCTCATTGGTTTCAGGCAGAGCGTGGATGAAGTAGACTGACTGTAGCACATGGCATGGGATCAGCAGATAAGTCACTCCGAGCAGGAACCCGTTTTCCTTCACTGAATTATTACTTGGAAACGCACAAAGAAGAAAAAGAAGAACACAGCTGTCAGCCTCCACTGGTGCTATTTGAAACCCTTTTGGCTCCGAGGCTTTTTCCACAGAAAAATGCAATCTCATCTAATGCAAATGCTGCTGCAGGAATCTGTGTAGCCCAGCTGTCTGGTTTTTAATCGAAAAAAATCCTGATCTAATTGTTTTTGACTGTGTTTCTTTGCTGTTCTTACTGAGCCGAGCAGGATGCATATTAAAGCTAATTAGGTGCACGTAGGATATTCAGTATTTGATCTTAATATTAAAGGCCCCAGGAGAGGGCACGTTATCAGAGTTACACAACTGCGAATTTTAGTAAAACCGAACTATGCCAGTGACATTGCGTAAACCCCGCGTCTGCGCCGCTCCCTGCTTGGTGAAGGACATGGGGGTCTGGGGCAGCCTCCGCCTGCGTCCCTGCTGCGCCTTTTGCTTCCCATCTGGGCAGATTTGGCTTCAGGGAGGAGAGAAGAAGCACATTTGGGGCACCAAGGCAGAGGGTCTGTTGTATTGCATCTGGATCAACAAGTCTGATGGATTTTTTTCCGCTGTCTGCGCTCTTACACCACCATCCCCTATCCCCGTGCTTTAGGGGAAGGGTCTGAGGTTGGGTTTCGGTGCTGAGCCGGCACCAGGGGTCAGGTCCTCAGTGTGCGTGTATCAGCGAACCTCCAGCAGCTGCCTGTGTGCGAGGAGCTGGTTTATACTGTCATTAGCACTTGGGAGCCGGGCAGTGCGTCCGGGTACGGTGACTCCGCTGGGGAGCAGTGGCCAGAGGCGCCTGTAGGAACAAAGCCATCATTAGGGTGACTCGGGTGGGTAAAGCCACTTGTGTGGTCCACTCTGTGCACAGTTAAACTCGATGGGGATAATACTTATTCTCACACGTAAGCTGTGGGATGCTTCATTTTCCTGACTTTGTGTGGTTACATTTCAAAGGATGACTGCGTCCCCGTTGAGGTTGGGCGGTGCACTAGCACAGTGGCTGGATTTGCTCTGCCTGGTCAGCCTTGCCTTCTTTTGAAATATCAGCAGTGGTGTCTTTCCTTGCTCAGTAGTAATTAATGACTTTCAGGATGCAGTAGACTGATCGTGTTCTTAGACTTGTTTTATACACACACTTCAAACCAGAGTATTGCACTCCACTGCTTCCTGTTAGAAAATGTAAATGCTGAAACAGTCCTTACAGAGCAAAGATGGGAAGGGTCACCGGTGCATCCCAAACACAGGGTACAAAAACCAACCCAGACCCCGAGTCCGGTGCAGGACAGAGCGTGCAGTCCGGAGCATCATCTCTCCTCTCCGTTACAGTGGGCATCACCCCTCAAGGCAGCCCAAAGCCAAAATGAAGCACTGATGTTGAACTCAATTAAAAAAAAAAATAATTTAAAAAGGACTAAGAGCTCCTTCCAAAAAACTACAGGACTGCAGGGACACAGCACCACATTGCGAGTTTTCTTTAGTGCACTTGTTTCTGGTTTTGGTCTGCATTAGACTGGAAATGAAGGGTATTCTGCCTGTATTTTATACACCTGAAAAGAAGCTGAAGTCCCTTTTTCAGGAAGAAGTATCTGGTCTTTTAGAGGCTCATCGTCATTAGCTGAAGACCTGCTCATCTACAGGCAAAAACAAGATGGTAGCAACATCCATTCTGAGCAGATGCAAGAGAGTTTCTTATGCCAGCCTTTTCTAGCTTTGGGGCCAGCAGTTAAGGTGCAGAAGCACATGAAGGGATCAGAGTTTCTTACAGGCGTTGGTATTAGGCACAAATGCAGTGCCTTAGAAGAGCAAGAATGCTTCGGCGCTGTACAGCTCCATGAAACTTTTGCAGTTGATTCAAGTAAGCTCAAGCATTTCCAGGGCCATAGATTTTGGCAGCATTTCAATCGCCTGATGGATTTACTTACTTTTCTTAACATGAACCAGCTGGTTAGTTAGAATAACGTCCTAGCATGCAAGGAATACTTTGGTGGTAAGAGTTCAGTTTTGAGTGACCCAAAGGTATTTCCTCCAGAAAGGAGATTTTCCCCAGCTGGGAGTCTGTCACAGGGCTCCATCGGTGTTTCTTGGACGGGTGTTAAAAATCCAGGTTGGAAAGATTATACTTTTTAAAATGAGCTCCATTTGCAGTTTTTAGATGACCCTGACTAAGGAAGCAGTTTTTCTTTTCAAAAAAGCGGGCATGTAGGCAAACAGTCATCTTAATCTCCATCTCGGAGAATTTCTTGCGGGAATAGGATGTACAATGTGTCGTTCAAGCACAGCCAGAGCGGCAGAAGAATGAGAGTTTTGAGAGATTTGCACCCTGTCACGGAGGTCTGAACTGTGCCTTTGCAGTCTTTGAAACACAAGGTCACGGGCATCTGCGTTGATTTAGTTTAACATAATCCAGGAGTTTTTAATCGCATTTCAGGCTATTAAATGAGTAAGAAGAGAATCACTGGAATTTAGCTTCATAACTCCCCTGTAAACAAACTTTTTTAACCTCATATCAAGATAAAAATAAATTTAAAAGTAGTTAATTACCCTCTAGCAGAGGATTTTCCATCAAAATTTGATCAACCCCTTCCCTTCCCTCCATATGAAAGTTAGATTTTTGCAGTATTATGTTACCCTATTTGCAAACAAAGCTCACAGAGTTTTCTTGAAAATTAGGTTTTTTTCTTTTGACTCAAGCTCTGCCCAGCCTCACCAGAACAACCTGCTTGATTCTGGTATGAAACATAAAAGATTCTTTTTGAAAGACAAAAGAGGAGAAAAAAAAAATCAGAAAAAAATTGCAAAGCGACAATAGATTTATATGTGTGGTCATTCCAAAATTCTTCACGTAGAATCCGCCTTGGATCCGTCTATAGCCTAAACATATACATGTGAAGGGGAGTCTCAGCAGCCCGTGTACCGGTGGGTGCGTGCCCAGCTGTCCCGCTCCTGCCTCCTCCCTTCTCCCATGGCCCAAGGGACCTCCTGCAGTTGCAAGCCACACTTTGCACCTTGTGGCATCTCACGCTTTGGCATCCATGAGCGGGGAGGCTTTTCCTGCACACATGGTCCGTGGGAAGCTGAGGAGCTCGAGCCCTGCGAGGGAAACCTCATGGCAGCGGCACAAGGCTCAGCACGAAAGATGTGCAATGGCCTTGAAGCACCTTAATTTGTCCAGGTGAAGGTGAGGAGTGAGGATTGTATTTGCTTGCGATACACTTTGAGTGTAATCGTCTCCCGGTGATTTCTTGCCTGGTTTTATCCAAGCAAGTCACTGTAATATTAATTCATTCCCATTAACTGTGCATTGATATGGGAAAACTTAATTCAGCTGGAAACATCTTGCTGATTGAAAATAAATCACTTTAGGTAAAACAGGAACAGGATGGGATTTGTTTTCTCTGGTAGGCAATTGGAAGTCTCCACGTATGTCTTTTACAGCGATGCAGACGGTTTGAAGCCACACAGAGTTCCCTGAATCCAGCAGGAACTGGCTTTGAGGCTTTGAAATGATGACAAAGTACAGGAGACGTCAGGAAAGGAGAACCTGCATGCGAAGCTGTGAGCAGGATGGAGGATATGGAGCGCTGGAAGGAAGAGGGGAAGAAGGGGAGTCCACAACAGGCTCCACCGCTGAGCTCTGCCGCCTCTCTCCCTCTGGCATAGGAAGGGCAAGTTTTGTAAGATGAAATGTCTTCAGGGCAGCCGTGTTTAAGGAACTTCTCACTGCATACTTGCAGGCTCTGCTGGCGCCATCTCAGAAATGCAAACACTTCTCCTTGAGAGCTCTTGGAGGGCAGGTGAGGTACCAGAAGACAAGGAAAACAATGTAAACATGGTGTGTATCGCTAAATATAGAGGGAGAAAGGAGGAGTAAGAATTATAGACTACTCAACTTCTAGAAGCTTTCAAGAGAATTGAACTATCAATCAAACAATTTGCAAGCACCTGGGAGATAAAAAAGGGAGATGAGTGACATCCAGCACGGATTATACAAAAATGAGGCATGTTGAACTAATCCCATTTGATTTCTTGGCAGAAGTAGGGGAGGAATAGTTGGTGCCATATCTAGATTTTGGGAATGGTTTGACACAGTCCCGCTTGACTTTCATAGAGTAACCTGGAAAAACAGCCCAGATAAAACTACTTCTGATCTTACAGAAGAGTGGATGAGCAGCACAACTCATTCCCAAAGAGTACAGTTACCAGTGGCTCATGGTCAGAGCAGAGAACTCTGTCATCCAGGACTCTGCAGGGTCCGGCAGGGGTTGATTTTCTTCAAAATTTTTATCAATGACCTGGATGAAGATACGTGATGTGGAGCTGACAGAGGTATTTCAGCACATCAGAGGATAAGCTTTAGAGCTTAAAATGATCTTGGCAGGCTAGAGCAATGAGGACTGGGTTTAGTCTGGGGCACTGTGCCTCAAGAAGGAGGAGGACCCAGCTGGTGAAGGTGTCGGGAAGAGTCTATTACTAGTCATTTACTAAACCTGGTTTAGGTAGGAAGGGCTGGAAGGAAAGCACCAGAATAGCTTGTCAGGGACTGGAGCAGGGAGAGGGGGAAGCTGTAGTCTTTTACCCCAGGAGGTTTTCAGGACAGATGGACAAGTGTTGCCCCCAGGAGTGACCTAGGCAAACTGGCTCCGTGCTTGGCTCAGGGCGGGCTGAGATCCAGCCCTGCCGTGCTGGAGCTGTGCTGGGCTTTGTTCAAAGCTGCTGCTTCCCAGCCGCTGGGGCAGCGGTGTCAGCAGGGACATACGGCAACATTTTCTCTGGCTTTGCCTTTTTAATACATTCGTTTTGCAGTGAAAGGCTGAAGGCACGTAAGTGCTTTGTTGAACGGAAGCCAAAACGAGCTGCAGAATGCAGCCCCTGTTTCCAAGGATTTCATTTATTTTGTAATTAAGCAATAATCGCTGAGGCACTGGGCGCTTCTTCAGGATTAATGACCTGCTGGGGGATGGCAGAAGATCTGATCTGCAGTGGAACCATTTTCCCCAGCAAATACCTGTCTGTTAATGCCATTCTAAAATGAGTGTGACAACATAACGTGCAAACATATGGGTTTTGCTGTTAGCAGCTGAGAGATAGGGAGCAGGCATTAATAGGTCCGTTAGACAATCAGGTTGCTTCGGTTGTCTCTCACCATTGCATTCAGAGCACAGTGTTTCATTAGTCACTTGGTGAATGAAATGGCTTTTTAATTGCTCAGAATCGCTTTTAAAAATTACAGCACTGTTTCCCCCCTCCACGGCCCCCAGGGATCCTCTTAAATACCTTTTCTTCTTTTGCCCTGGAGAGAACCAGCTCTAGTGTGGTGAAGAGGTACCTGCCTGCAGCAGTTTCCTGTCTATTTCAGACACAGGAAAAAATACAAGCCATTTAGAAAACAGAGGATTCACATTTTTGGTGCTTAAAACCCTCAGTTCCCACTCATTTGCAGGTTGCTCAAAGACTAACCCACCCTGCCTGAACCTTTAAATTCTTCCCAGTCTTGCCACACTGCTCAGTTCTATCAGTTCCTACACACTTTGCATTTTTAATGGCTGCAGCTCACTACAGCATCCAAACCCCACTGGTTCCTGCGTCCTGGGGCACACAAGCTGGCTCAAGCCATCCCCCTAACAATTTACCTCCCAAGAGTGTTGTTGGAGCTTTAGATGTCCTCTAGGCAGTGAAGCACAAAAGTGGGCAGGAAGAAAGGTATATCCCAAACAGCTGAGCAGCAGCATGGACATTTCCAAAGGACTCTGGAAAAAGCTGCCACGGGAGTTCAGCCATCAGATCGCCAAGGCAAGCAAGAAGAGAAACATTTGCTGAAAGCATATAGGACAATAAACCAGTTCGCAGTGTCCTAGCAGGCTTTGGAGCGGCACTCGTCAGTGGGGATTTGCTCGCTCAGATATTAGGTAATGCGCCAACTGCATGACTGATTAATCCGTGCGTACTTCCTACAGCAAAACTTCCAAACTGGCATCTGCAGTGCTGCTTTCGGTCGCCGTGGCTGCCTTCCCAGAGAGATTTCACAGAAGAACAATCAGGGTGGTTTTTCTCGGTGCTCTTTTCTGCCTCCCTTTAAAGTAACAGGTTTATGTCTGTGCTTTGAATGATGTCAGCGTGTTGCCCCGTCAGCACTGTGTTCTCTAGGGGATACCGGAGCTGCTCTCCATTGCTTAATTCTGCCCCTTCAACACAAGCAGCCCTGTCACTTGATAGGGAGCCTTCTGACTTGGAGTATTTAGAACCACTGAGTGTTTAGAAGTGAAAATGTCAGGCACCAACTTCATGGTGCAAGGGCAGAGACGGTTTAAACTCTGAAGAAGACCAAATTTCCTCTATGGCTGCTCAGCCCTCTTTTTGCCATATCAAGCAGTGAAAGGTGGAAACAAAGCCAGCCCGAGGTGTGGGCACCCCTCCCATCTCAGCAGCGTGGTCGATGGCTGGACCAAACAAATTTCAGCCGCATCCTCTTGTGCCCCTTATGCTGCCCCTCGTGCCTGTTCCTCTTCTTGCCCCTTCCTTATCCTCCTCTACGTTTCCTTCTCTGAGCTGCCCCAGAACCAACATTTAGTCCCCTCTGCCCCAAAATCCAACCCCAAGCCAACCAACCAGAAAGAATGAATTATTTCTGGTGATGCCTTTGCTAACCGCCAGCCTGCCTCCCACGGGATCCCAGCTCTGCCGAGCTTCCCGGCTGTCGTGCGCGTAGCTGGGGGGAACTGGTGCTGTACAGTCTCTCTCGAATTCAGAGGGGACTGATGCAGATCCTTGTGCTTTGTGCCAGCCAGCACTCTTCGGGTTTGACTCCAACTTTTGACTAAGAACACATTTCCCAGAAGTTCAGCAACTTGTCTGTATAACAGTAAATGGTCCGTGAGATCCGGTGCCGACACACATGCTGGCCCCCTCCTTTCCCGTTACTCAGCTGCTGCTATTGGAAACCTCGGCACAGGCACTGGATTCACACCAAATAAAAGCTACAAAGTCTGCTATTGCCCATAACTATTCATCAACATCAAAACTAGTGGTAGAAAACATTTTGAGAAATTGGCAAGTCTGAATTTACTAAGTCAGAAAGGTTTTCACATCCACCCTTCCTCTTCCCAGCCTAGGCGAGACAAACCAGCATCCCCTCGTGCTGCTTCCAGCACACCAACACCGTTCCCCCTTCCTGGAGCCGGGGTGCCCAAGCAGGGGGCTCTGCCCAGCTCCTCAGATCTATAGCTTGGAAATCTCCTGGACACCGGTTAGTTGGAACTACTGCCTGTCTTGGGCTTTCTGTGCATGCAGTCATATTTTTCCAGGACTGGGACGGTACTGGAGCAGCTCCTCCCAGGAGGTCAGTGTTCAGTGGTGAGTGAGTGAAGGTTGTGGTGGGGAGTGCAGAGAGCCAGTCTGTGAGCTTCACATTGCCCGCAGCACATCTGTGTCTTTGTCAGCATGTTTCTAACAGCCTTGTTCTTCATGTAGTCATCTGTTAATAACACGGGGCTGGCATCCAGCCCCCTTCTCCACCGCCGTCCCGGCACTGTATCTATTGCGAGCCCGCTATGATCCCTGCTAGCGCTCCCTCTCCCCGGGGGGATGCCAGCGCTGGCCAGGACCTGGGTTCGTGTGTATCTGATTCAGAAAAAAAGGAAACAAAAATCCTGTTATAGGCAGGATGAGAGGTTTCATCAGCAACCAGATCTGTTACTGAAGGACTCTCTGTTGTCCAGTGAGATCTGAGGATGAGCAAGTAGGGGCTTCATTTTGGCTAGGCAGATCGTCCTCTCTGCCAATATTTAAGAGACAGGATGATAATTTATGTCTTCACTGGGAAGAGTCATTGTCAAACACAATTAGCTCTGCAAATCCTAGCTGTTTTATAGACACACCCAGGCTTAGTTCTTGAGTTACTTAGAGATGAAGAAATTACAGGGGTCAGTCTTCTGACCTGAGCAAGGGACTGCAAGAACTCGCTCCGTCAAATAGCTCCTTTTGCAGGAGGGGGACCAGCGCACAGAGCATCCGGCGCGCAGAGCTGATGGGACTGGGGTCTCATTCGCAGGTTGCTTCGGGGAGGGATAACATAATGTGTCTTTAGGTGGCAAAACTCCCAGCACTGTTTTTAAAGGAGGGGGAAGGAGGGAGGAGGTGTGAAGGGTTGTAAGTACTTGTGTAAGTTACACATACTACTGTGTAGTGCTACACAGCTAAGTCACTTCCCCGACTGGTGCCTGTGTCCCCATGCGTACAGTGGCATTTTGACTCTGGTTCCCTCTGTCAGGTACCCCAGGAGCTGCTGTGGAAAGGACTAGACATGAACTAGGGTTTTCTATCACTTGCTCCAGTGGTTAAGAACTAATCTGATGGTCATTGGAAGCATTGAACATATTTCCATAGACTTGACAGGAGAGATAATGCAGTGACCAGTAAGCAGGCGAACATGAGGCTGCCCAGGCTCCAGGCTCCGGCGTTTGTGGCTCGGTTGGGAGGGAGGTACTGTATGCACCAACCTTGCACAAAACCTCCTTGAGAGAGAGCGAGCAAAAGGGATGCTAATTCCAGGCACTGGGCTCAGATGAGCTAGTGGTGAACAACCAGAAAGGTTTAAAAAGAAACGCTGACTAAATTAAGTGAATTGAGCTAGCAGATGCACTCTTCAAAAGAGCACAGATCTCTTTGAAACATCTCCCCCACTGAAATGACATTCTCAAGAGGTTTTTGTCCTTTGCATTTTCTTCAGGATCATCCATGAGGATGGCTTCTCCGGAGAAGACGTGAAGCAGTACAAGCCAGTGGTCTACAGCAACACTATACAGTCACTGGCAGCTATTGTACGTGCCATGGATACCTTGGGCATCGAATATGGTGATAAGGAACGGCGGGTAAGTTAAAATCGACACTGCTTGGCTACAGAAAGCTGAGCACCTGGAAACTCCAGAGCACAAGCAGGAGGCATTTGCACAGGCTGAATCCATTGGAGGGAAAAGGAGGGAGGGGGGAGGATTCACATCATCGTTGTATGCCTGGTGCACATGCAGCTTGTGCGACAGAGGCAGGGGCACAATTGCGTATGACATGCCATTTGTACACCTACGCTAGGAAGCAGAGCCCTGGGGACCTCTGTGTCGCAACAGCCACGATCTCTCATGCCCTGGCACTAGCCAGGCCAGTACAAAAAAATGTTATCTAGGGACAAACTAGACGGAGGTACTGACAGACTTGGGGAAACAGTGAGAACGTGTCCTGTCTGCCGTGCACGTGCTGGATACACAAGCTGCAAGGAGAAATGTCTTGGGGAGAAGTCTTGCTGCTGTTCATGTCCCTTCCACCAGCCTGCTAATACAGGAAAGTGTTGAGGATTAACTTGACTTTGTGGCTTTTGCACACCCATCTCCCATTCCAGTGTGCCCAAACAGCAGTTTCACTTGCAAACAAGAGGATGGATTACTTCACTGAGCACCGCATGGACAGGGTCTTAGGCAGCAGCGTTATTGCGTGTCTTATCAGAATAACTGGGTGATGTCTGGCAGCTTTCTCATGCCACACACCTACGCCAGCCTGTCCTTTGACAGTTGCTACTCTTGGTACTTTAACCAGCTCCCTATTTTTAAACACTGGCTCCTCTGTGAGTTGCCCCTGCCAGCCTCTGCCATTCCTTTTTGCATTTCTGGCTCAGACCAAGCCCACAGACAGAAACTCGGAGCCCTAAAGAAGTCAAGACCACCCTTTTTGCATGCTCCCATCCTGGAGAAAAGTAAAACTACTTGGTTTCACTGGAAATAAAATAATTTCAGATTAAAGACCTGGTAAAGGCAAAGTTCTATATGCCACTGAGTTTCTAATGACTATTTTTAGGTAGCTGTCAAATGCCAGATGTATGACATACCCCAAACTCCTTATCCGAGGGTTGATAATAGAAGCATTCACTAGAAAGGATGCCAAAATCCTGCTGTGGTGTTACTGTATGAAGAGGTACCTTATTTCTCCCAGTCGCAAAGGAGGATTTTGATTCCTTTGCATCTAGGAATTTTTCCCACAGGAACTCTAAATCCTGGAGCCATTTCCATCCCAAATGTAGAGATGAAACCATAATGGAGTTCTTGTGAGCTTGCCGAGAACTAATGCTGATGGCTTTCGAACTGAATACATTAATCTGTTGATTACTTGGTGACTCAGCTCTCAGCAAGGCAACGTATCTTGTCTCAGCTAAAAACCTATGCCCGGGAAAACAGAAACAAATCATTCTCCATGTCTGATAAATAGTCTGTGGCAGACAGCTTTAAAATTTAAATTTTCTTTTTTTTTTTTTTAATGCCTGAAGTTCTAATTCCAGGCGGGGAACTCAGAGCTGCTTTAGTGCCAGGCCTGGCAAAGTATGGGGTGTGGAGGGGGAGAGCTGTTAAGAGGACTGCCAGGGATGAGAGCTGGAGTACTGGGCTGCACGCAATGTCACGTCCGTTCATATTCCTCTGGAAAGGATGCCAAGTGTTCCTAGGGTCGTGCGATAGCTCAGGCTAGGAAGGACCTCAGGAGGCAGTTAGCCTGACCTCCTGCTCAAGCGAGTTGGCTCTGAGGTCAAACCGGGTTGCTCAGGGCTCTATCCAGTTGGGTCCAAAATCCTCCTGCACAGCCTCTTCGGGCAACCTGGTCCACTGATTTACTGTCCTCACGATGAAAAGGTTTCTCCTTCTGTCTAGTGGGTCTCTTGTTTCAATTTCTGCTCTAGCAAGCTGGATTAAGTTCTCCCCAACGTAACTTCCCCTAAGGTGTGTATTCCTGTAGGAATTACTCCTGTCTTACCGTGCTGTTGTGCTGACTGTGTACAGACCAGCCTGCTACAAACCATTCTGAACCAAACCACAGTCTGGGGGGGCAGATTCAGAGGATCTTCTCCCTTTGTGGATGGGAGTAATATGCTTTCATCCAGCAGCAGGTGGAGGGGAAAGAAAGCAAGTCTCTCAGGCCATGGTCTTCCACTTGCTCCTTTCTCTCAGTCACCCTCCACAGCCAGTTGCTGGTATTGGTATGAAATAGTGTTTATTTTAAACTCACAAAGAGGTGCATGGCTTCTGCTGCCATGCTGTTGTTATTAATGCACAGCTGCTGTAAAGAGAGGCCATTAAACAGGCGATTTGTTGAGTATTATGCGTCATGGTTCATCCCTTTTCAAGTAAAAGCTTTTCTATTTTAAAAGTCATTCCTCAGCCGAGGGTTTCCAATGCAAATCTTTTAGTGGGGGATTTTCCCCTGCTCATCGCTTAAGTCCCCAAGAGAAGTGAGCTCAGGAAGGCGAGCTGAGGCTGCGGCTGCTCCGAGCCTGAGCGGGCAGCAGGGAAGGAGGGGGCACAGCCCCAGGACAGGTTTTCCCCAGGGACTGCTTGGCTATTGCAGCTGTCCCCACCCTGACTTCATGGGAGATGCATCTGCCCCTGCATCCCTTCCAAATGGCACCTTGACAGTGTTCAGGGCAAAAAAATCCCTCCCCTGCTTTGTAAACGTGAATGAGAGGGTTTGTGCTTTTGTTATTGAGGGAAAATAACCAAATCATCTCTCACTCTTCTCATTTTTCTCCTGCCCACAATTATACCTCCGGTATTTAGTCTAATAGGAGTGAAAGACTGGGCAGAGTCCGGACTAGATCCCTTAGCTCTTGTCAGTCAAAGTGAGATCAGTGCAGGAAATACAAGGTAAAAAAACAACATTAATCGTGAAAAGCAGATGCTCCAGGTCTCGCTGACCCTCTCTGCTGATGAGGACCTGTCCCCAGGTTAAGAACAAAACAGTCTGCCTGTAGGATTTCACTTTTAGACGTGCTTCTTGTTCAGGGGAGCGGGTTTTCTTGCAGCCATGCCTGGCTCACGAAAGGTTCATGGCCCGTGGGCAGCACCCCGGTCCTTGTTTCGTATCCGTCAGCGTAGGGAGGCAGGAGCATGTCCTGCCAGCTCACGGCAGGTTATCACCGCACACAGCCCAGAAGGTCAGCCTGAAACTCCGGAAAAGCTGTGCAAGGGCAAAGTCACAAATCCTTGGCATGTTGCAAGAGAGCAGGGGAAAAGGGAAGGCAGCAAGGAGACAGGAGCCGGCTGTGGGAGGAGCGGCATCCGCGGGTGTTCCCGTCTCTGGGGACATCACCAGCTGCACAGAGCAAGCATTGCACGAAGGAGCGGGGGCAGAGGCTTGGTCTCACATAGTCTAGCTGGCCCAAAGGGCACTACGCAGTCCTTACCTTTCTAATCAGATTAACAGGCAGGAAAGAGTTGGGCCGTAGTGTGTAGCCTCTGGATTAGACGGTTCTCTAGGGCGCAGATGTATTAATAAAGCGAGCTCCTCACGGATTCCCTTTCGGTACACCCAGGAGGAGCAAACAGGAGATGGAGGTTTAAAGTCAGGAGTCTGGAAATCAGCCCAAGTGGTTTGATCTGACTGAGCAGGAGGGGCAGGGAAGTGATGGGTTTGCATCTCCCCATTTGAAGAGCTGGTTCTGAAGTCCAGCTTCAGAAATCCCAGCCAGAAGAAGCGTGAAGTTTTTTCCTTGGTGGGTCAACGCTGACCTCAGAAGCTGCTTAGAAATGCAGCACCTACAATCTCTCTTGGGTGAAACGCCAGAGCTGGAGCCAGGCAGGGAGCCTGGGGGTGTCCGCAGCTTGGAGCGGTCCCAGCTGCCGTGAGCCAGCCCAGGCACACTGCCCCGTGCGGGCTGCTGTGAGAGCAGCTGCAGAGCGTGTTCATGTCAGCATAAACCAGACAGAAACAGGCCGAAATTGTTCAGAAAG
This sequence comes from Pterocles gutturalis, assembly GCF_000699245.1. Taxonomy (NCBI): domain Eukaryota; kingdom Metazoa; phylum Chordata; class Aves; order Pterocliformes; family Pteroclidae; genus Pterocles; species Pterocles gutturalis. Next base: position 8,290 of record NW_010147595.1, on the reverse strand, counting down.
GACTCCACAGAGAATCCCGCTCTCGGTGGTGTGGCTCAGTAACAAGTGCCAGAGGTGGCAGGGTCACAAGGTCCAGCACTTGGGGTCTGGAGGTGGCAGGCGCTGACCTTCAAACTGAACTTCTTTTCCCAGTGGAAATGTCTCTGCTTCAACCACGAAAGCGAAAACCGAAAAGCCGCTAAAGTGTTAACAAATTTTGACAGGGAATTTTTTTCTTCCAGGCTTTGTAGCACTGTGTGCCTGTGGTGACCTTATGCTGTACACAGTGCGTAACTCCTGAACTGCGAGCTAAACAAAGATGTACCCGGGACATTTTCAAATACTGGCTAGTGACATTAAGGGAAATCTGCTGAGTGTAATTGGACAGCCCACCGAGGCGGCTGGCGAAGCTGCGCCTAGCCTGCTTCTGGACAGCGGGGTGCGTTCAGGAACCCCATGCCTCCACCCCATCACCTCTGCAAGTGTCGAAGGAGGTGTTAGGAGCTGCCCTCACTCCTGCATGGTGGTGGCAGGACCAGGGACACAGCCACTGTCACCTGCTGCCTTCCAGTCGCTGGAAGGGTGTGGGAGGAACCCTCTTTCGTAAGACCTGCTCCTGTGTAACTGGCTTTTTCTACTTGTCAGCTCAAGATATTTGTGGATTTTTCTTCATTTCAGGCAGGTGTCTGTTTAGACCAGCTGTCTCCTACTGCGTGTCCCTAACCCGAGCTCTCTGAGAAATGCCAAAAATTGCCAATACCGTTGGAGAGGGCAGGTGAGGTTAGTCAGGCACCACCATAGTGGTGGGAAGCCTCTTTGCTGACTGGTAGCTAACGGAGTGATCTGGGGGTGGGCGCAGGGCTCCTGGGTGCCCGTTGCTGCGGTGAGGATACAGCCAGCCCTTGCTGGTGTGTTCTCGTAAGTGATGGGAGCTTCACCGCAGCGAAGCGTAACGTAGGGCTGCTTTGTGCAGGAGCAGCATGGAGTGGGAGAAAAAGGCAAATGGAATAAGGGGGCATTAGCCACCCCATTAATTTTGCCTGGTCATCAGCACTTGTCTGGATGTCCAGCCACAGCTGAGGTCTGCTTGCTTGCTGCGTGCCCTACAGCAATAGCCGCAGCATGCACATAACCATTCCT
>NW_010147595.1:2168-7093 GCF_000699245.1 Pterocles gutturalis | reverse complement strand
TCTTTCCCATTAAGACCAAAGTCATCTTCTGCAGTCACCTCCCTCTCTGTCCCTCCACAGGGTGCATTTCAGTTACCATCATTCATGTTTTTGAGCAGTGGAGACAATTAAAAGGCAGGGCATTTCTCGAGAGGTGGGAAACATAAAACAGAAAGGAAAGCACTTGTTTTCACAGCCTGCCTTGTTGCTGGGGAGGTGGTTGGCTCATTCAAGAAGGGCTTGTTGTTGCTGCCTGAAATGGCCAATATATTGGGAATCATTGCTGCAAAATGAGGCTGGAGGAGAAACAACAAGGGAAATCCCAGAGTGAGCTCTCTCTGCATGGTGCAGTGTGTGACCCACCAGCCTTGCTGTGTCAATTCTGGAGTCTCTCTAACCAAAAGCTCCATCTTCCACGTCCTGCTAATGTATTTCCCTCCTTTGCCACCTTCCAGTCCCTTGAGCCCCTGAAAATGAAAAATCTTTACCTGATAAATGATCACAGTAAAGTAACAGCAGAGCATGAAGACAGTTTTATGACAGCCCTTTGTGCCAACTAAAAGAACCTGAAACAGCCTACTTCCATGACATTGCTCTACCTCCTGGGGAGAGTCACACTCCAAGAGATCCCAGCCAAGCCGGCTGAGACCCACAGCCTGACCCGGGAGACCTTGCCACAGCTTGGCTCTGTGCTCCTGCAAAGCTCAAGTCATGGTCATCAAGTCGCTGACATATGATGATCTTCAGAGAGCAAAAAAGATCACCACAGAACCGGTGTCTGGTTCGCTGTAGTCACGCTGCTAATAAAGACAGCATTTAGAAGGGAGACAAAATAGGTTTGTGTCGTGACTATAAACACATCATGGCTTGCTCTCCCAGACAGAATTTGGCCTAGAAGAGCCATTCAGATGAATAAGCAGGTTGGAGGGTTGGAGGCTGCCAAGTCTTCATGTAGAGTTGTACTTAGGTGGAGTTTGTCAGTCTGTCCTCCTTTCAAAGCCGGGTAATTATAACAGAAAACTGGCGATTCATTGAAGGCTAAAATGCGATCTTAGCTCTGGCATCACCCCAATGGGGCAGCAGTAGTGGTGATGAACAACAGTCAGCATCGCAGTCTTCTGCGAACGCGTAGCAGTGCTTGTGGGCAGGGAGAAGTCCTGAGTTTGTGAGGGAGCGAGATGATACTAGGTCTGAGGAGAAGGGGAGGGACGGGGACTGAAATAGAAATAGCCTAGAAAATGTACTAGCAGTGGAAACAGATGGGTGCTCTAGGCAAGCAGCTGAGTTGCACGGACACGGCTGCACCCAGAGGCAGTATCAGCTAACCTTTCTTCCAGCAGAAGACTATCAATCACTGACAGACCTCTAAAAACCCAGACCTCCCCAGGGTGGCCCAATAGATCCATTTTTAGCTAAAATTCCTGAAGAGTGAAAAAAGGCCGTGTGAAAGGGAGCTGGAAGGAGGCAAGGAAGAGTGGGCGGCAGTGGCGTAGCAGGTTGGAAGCCTGCGTGGTGTGGAAGAAGGTGCCACCTTGCTGAGCGGTTGATGTGCCAGCGTGATGTTCTGCACGTTGGTCCCGCTTCAGGATGATGTCTATGGTGTTGTCATGGCAACGTGTTAATCCTCACTGAAAAGTAAACACTGGGTCTGCTTTTTGGGTTCTCCCTGACGCCATGGGCTGGGGCAGTGGTGGTGAGTGGACAGCAGTTCACCTGCTCTTCCAGGTCCTCTGTGCAGTCAGAAACCTGTTCCTAAAAACCACATTTCTAGGGAAAAAAAAATATTGTAATGCTCTTCAGCATCATTTCTAAGTGAGGCAGATGAGAATAACTGATGCAGTCGAAATGCCACTCAGTGAGCGCTTGGCATCGGCCAGGCACTGTAGGTTGGTGACACTTGCCGTCCATGCTGCCTTCCCAGTTCTGAGATGAGCTTTACAGCTAACTGTCTTACAAAACCACTGAGCAGAACAGATGTCATCAATTAAAATTAGCCTTTTAATTTTCTTTTGAAGAAAAACAGGGAAAAAGGGATGTCTCAGGGGATCGCTGATAAGAGAGAGACCACAGTCATCTTGCTCCAGCTCCAAGCTCCAGATTGAATCTCATCACATCTTTCACCACCTAAAGAGGGCTTTAAAGAAGATGGTGCCTGAGTCTCTCCAGGGAGACATAGTGAGAGGACAAGGCAGTGGTCCCTGGTGCCAAGAAACGGAATTCCAGCTGGACAACAGGCTCAGGCTTGTAGTGCTTTCCCTCTCCTCTCCATGCCACCAGGAGAGACCAGGATGACCCACTCCTGAAGGACGTCAGAAGCATGGAGGGATAAGAGAGGTCTGAGGACATTTGTATATGGGAGGATCAATGAAAATAGGAAATACCCAAAAGATTATTTTTAATTTATGAGTCTTGCCTTCCTCTTCAGCTAGCCGCCAGGAGAAAGCATTGTCAGATGAAGTCTCCTGGCTCTGCTTGCTTGCTGGCTGGGTGAAAGCACAACCCCTTCGGGTGCAAATCCATCTGTAAAGGTGCTTTTTTTTTTTGCTTTTTTTTTTTTTTCTTTTTTTCTGGTGCCTCTGCATTCAGCTGCCATTTCAGGCTTGATTTCTGAGTAATGAAGAGCACTAGTCCTTCCCCCCAAACTGTCCAGCGTTTCTGTTCCCCTGTGAAAATGCAGACCCTGGGCCACAGGGAGCTTAGCCTTTCCTGCTCCTTGCTTGCAAGCTCTCGCTTTTCACTGAGGGGGATGTATTTCTCCTCCACAAGCTTTATGTGTTTGATAATGGGTTTTTGGATGATACAGGGAGTATTTTTAGTTTGAAAAGAAGTAAAAAAAAAAACAACAAACCAAACCCCAGTGTTCCCTTGGAAGAAGGGCTGCCTTTTCCTGGGAGATTTGTTATTCAAATGCAGCCGCAGTTCAGGCTGCCAGGAAGGTGGTGTGACAAGGAAGCACAGGGGGGAGCGAAGCGGCCACGGGACTGTGACATTAGTGGTGAATTAATGAGAGGTGGGGTGCTGCTTTCCATTCCCACAAGATACTGGTGGAAGATGACTTCTCTGGAGAGTGCCAGAGCAGGACAACACGAAAGATGAGTCATTCAAAAATATTTGGCAGAAAAGCACAGTTGGAGCAGAGCCTTCAGAAGGTGAAAACCTCCTTGCTGCCCGCAGAGGGGCTCCCTGGCAGCTCCTGGATCCAGGGTGGGATCAGTCAGGCCACACCACCATCCACTCTGTCCTGGAGGACGGCACAGCCTGGCCAAGGCGGGTTTCAGCCCATCCAAAGGGGCTCAGCACAGCCACTCCCCGCAGAGCAGAGAACAGTGGCCTTGCCCTGGGTAGCGTCTGGTGTGGGTGAACGCAGTCACATACTGTTTGTCCTTCTCTAGAGCCTTTCTGTCCATAAAGGGATGGAAAGACCCATAAGCCAGAACAAAAAATACATCTAGTTATTTGATGTACTGCGCATCTTAGGCACTGAGGTTAAGCACACACCACGGCAGAGGTTTCAAAGATTTCTGATTAGACGGTGATCGGGCACGCACTAAAATCCTGCCAGAAAGTCACCACCATGCTTGAGAGTGAAGTTTAGGTTGCATCTGGCCACAGCCTGGTGCAGGCAGGGTGCTGTCTTCAGGTATGATTGCAAGTCAGCTCTCCCAGCAGCAGCTGCACATAACTACAAACTACTCGGCACATTTCAAATACATGTCAGTTATTAAGTGGATTTATTTCCATCTCTTCTGGGAAGTGTTGGGAAGTGCTGCTGAGTCACGCTGCTTACTCACTGGTTTTAGGAGTGCCATTTAAAATATTTGTTTTCTGAAAGCCTTCTATGATGTTCCTATTATTTGAATGTCTCCAGATGTAAAATGAAAACATTTGTATAGGGCATCCCTGGCCTTAAACAGATCTCTGGTGTGTAACTCATGAAAAGGCATAAAACAAATGTCTTGGGAAGGGACCTTTCCCTTTGCTCTGCTGTTTGATGTTTTTCAGGGATCACAGTGCGACATTGGCACAGGCTTTGCCCTGAAACAGCAAGAGCGCAGGCAGGCTGGGCTTGGGACAGCTTGGGAGGAGGGAGGAGAGCCGAGGCAGCTGCCTTGCTGAGCCTGGGCGTGTGGGAGAGGAGGGATGGGGAACATGGTCCTCACTTACACCGGGTGCTGATAAACTTAGGACACAGTTCCTCCTGCAGTGGTCCGCTCGGAACACAGACCCCAAAGCAATCCAGCCCCCTGTGAGACAGGACATTGGTGCCCTTGCAAGAGCACCAGGTCCCCGGGCACGGCTGAACCCGGGCGCTCGGCCGCCTCGGGCTCTGCGCAGAGCAGGTTCCATTGCCAGCTCTGGTGGGGAGGCGTGCGGGGGCCCGCTGACAGCCCAGTCCCTTCACATGCTGAAATTAGCCCAGACAGGGGAACAGACCGGAGCAGAGGAGCCATTTCGTGGCCTGTGGCTGTGAAGTCCCGTCCTTCTGAAAGGGGAATTGTGCTGAGCTGGCGAGGCAAGGAGACAGAGGCTCCTGGCTGATACACTGCCCTTGAGGAAATGAGAATGTGCTGAGGCTGCTCCCCAGCCCCGTGCCACCCTGCTCCTCCTAAGGGGAACCTGCCCCTCCAAAGCCAGCAGCTGCTCCTTGTAGCCCGGGTAAGGCAGCCGGGAGGGAGCTCTTGCAGCCGCCGCGGGGACGGCTGCCCTCCCCCAGCAGAGGCACAGCAGGATGGTGGCACCTCAGATGTGTCCCTTGTACTGCAAGAGCCATGTGGATGGCAGAAGATCTGCCACACTTGCGGTTTTATTACCCGAATACAGGTTTTACTGAGGCTATCAATCAATATCGGGTACATTGGTAATAACCGATTCTTCACTGCAAGAGTGATGAGGCATTGGAACAGGCTGGCCCGGGCCGAGGGGGGGGCACCCGCCCCGGGGGGGGT
>NW_010147595.1:0-2137 GCF_000699245.1 Pterocles gutturalis | reverse complement strand
TGTGTAGATGTGGTGCTTGGGGACATGGGTTAGTGGGTTGGGTGGGGTTGGGTTGACGGTTGGACTTGGGTGATCCTTGAGGTCTTTTCCAGCCTTAATGATTCTGTGATTCTAAAGATAGCAGTGGGAACTCATTTAACAGCTACGATTACTGCTCTGCCACCAGCCTCTCCTCCCAAGCAGGGCGTGAGGCAGTGCAGCAGGGACCAGCCTCGCCAGGGATCCCAAAGACACCATTACCCAGGTTGGGACTGCTGCAATGGGAGACCAGGCAGCAGTTCCTGCCGTTGCATTCGAAGGAAGCTTTATATTCAAATCAAGCTCCAGGTGAAGCTTAGAAACAACAAAGCCTCGAGAGCTACTGTAAACCAGTATCGTTCTGCACCGTGACAGTGTTTAGCCTTGTGGTCAAAGACAGAGAGGGAAAATGTGCAGGGAAAAAGTGCAGGACATGCGAATCAGCCTGCGCCTGCTTTAGGGTTTTTGACAGATAGTCACTGAGGGCTCCAGGATGCCTCATCATTCCCTGTTGGAAACCCACATCTGCGACACGTCTCCCCGGAATCGCTCCAGGCAGCGTAGCGCATCCCTCCCAAGTGTCAAAACCCACTCAGGAGCCAAGGAAAGTCGCACCCACAGGCTTTGAACAAATTCCCTCGTTTCTGCTGTGCTCTTCACTTTCCAGGGCTGTAGGAGTTTCTGGTTTGCAGCACATCATATCTGTGTTGATGGCATGACTGTTGCTAGATACTGTTCCTTTGATAAAAAAATAACTCCCCTAGGTCAGCTATTTATAATTAACTCTTCGCTTTTCTACGGATGGGTTTAAGACTAGATTAACTCCATCGATTAAAGGGCAGTTACTCCTGATTTACACTGAGATCATGGGAATGGAGAATCAAGTGACACGTAGGCATAGTCGCACAGTAGACTCAGCATGCCCCAGTTAGCTGTGTGGTTGTTGTCTGCTTGTGGTCCCACCTCTCTGCAGTTTGAAACTATCCCTGAGATCCATTTGCTCCTTTGTGGGAAGGGGGTTTACTGATCTCATTTTACTGGCTGGATATACATTACAGATGTCTAGTGGGGTGTCGAGGCCGTTGGGTCATGCGTTTAATACAGCCAGTTCCTTTTTAGTTAAGCTCACAGCAATACAGGAGCAAGACTGTCCTGCAGAGCGGTTGCTCCAAGTTGAAGAGGTTTTCCAAGCAGGGATGGGAGGGGAACGTATTGCACAGACGAAATGAGCACCTGTTAATGAGAAAAGATGCAAACAGACCTACAGGTCCAAAATAGCTCTTCAGAGGTAATAATTTGGGAAGCAAAAAGGGTCCCATCCTGTTCCCTGCTACCTGCCGGCAGTTGCTGTGCTCCAGAGGAGGAAGCCTCCTTGCAAAGCCTTCGTCGGGAAGGGCACAGCCATGGGACCACAGCTTACCCCAGCTCCCACCCACGCCACTCCGTCCCTGCGATCAAAGCTGAGCAACAGGAAGCATGGCAGAGAAGTGGAGAGCATTTTCTGAGGCCAGGAGAATGTTTGGCTTGCCAATTTTATTGAGTTCTTGTTTAAAATTATGAGAGCTTTTGGTGCTGGTAGATAGTATTCCGGGCAACAATGGAAAATTTTTTTCTGAGAAGAAAGAGATCCCAGTAGTCACCATGCAGTGAGTTTGAATTAGTTCTGTAAAGTGATGAATTAGTTTCTTCCAAGTGAGAACCAGGTCTCATCTGCATTCCTCCCTTCTACATGTCATCACATTTGTGTCCTTTTTTTCTCTTAAGCAGGGCAGGTTTTGGCAACACAGCCTATCTGGAGGCGCAGTGTGACATTTCAGTGGATGCCAAAGATGGGAGCTTTAGGCTAGTCTTTCCTCACCAGCGCCTTAGCCAAAGGTCTCGAAGCCATTTTTCTGCTGGCTTTTATTTTATCCTTAATTACTGTTATTGGTACTATAAGCTTACAAAAGCTTTTCTCTTGCCACATTCCACTGCCATATTTATGAGGCATGCAAAGGTTTCTAACAGGTGGTATCTGTGCTGTCCTTGTTCAGGTCTCTTCGTTTTAAACAGACGTTTGTTTTCCTACAGCCTCCCCCGATGCACGTTGCAGGCAGCCCCTCCCAAGGCGCCCAGCTTT
>NW_010147594.1:361-578 GCF_000699245.1 Pterocles gutturalis | reverse complement strand
TGCTGAGGATACGTTTTGCTTGCCAAGTTTGTAGTGACACTTCTCAGATTCCCCCACTCCCTGTTTTTTGGATCTATTACAGTGCCGTTTGTATATAGACTTTTTTTCTTTTTTGCCTCTTTTTTCAAGAAAATTGGAATTCTTTGGGAAGCTAATGGATACTGAGGAGGAGGAGCCTAAAAATCTCCTTTTGAATCTGTAAAAGAGGTGTACGAAG
>NW_010147594.1:0-214 GCF_000699245.1 Pterocles gutturalis | reverse complement strand
GCTTTTCTTTTTTTTTTTTTTTTTTTTTTTCTTCTTATAGAATCTGAGCTGATTGATTTGCATTTTCGGTGCTGTTCTCCCGTCCTTCCGAGTCTTTTCCAATACGCCTGCTCGCATCCTTTCTCCCTGTCTGCTCTATATTTGGGAGTTTCTTCGCTGTGCACATGTTTTGCCTGTTATTTGCTAACTGTTTAAAACCACCAATCCTCTGTTT
>NW_010147593.1:0-828 GCF_000699245.1 Pterocles gutturalis | reverse complement strand
ACCCCAGGAGAGACCCCCCAGACCAAAGGAACCCCGAGAGACCCCCCCAGATCAAAGGGACCCCAAAACAGACTGTGGGGACCCCAAGAGACCCCAGTGGGCCAAGGGGACCCCAGGAGAGACCCCCCAGACCAAAGGGACCCTAAAAGGGACTGTGGGGACCCCCCAGAGACCCCAGGGGGCCAAGGGGACCCCAGGAGAGACCCCCCAGACCAAAGGGACCCTAAAAGGGACTGTGGGGACCCCAAGAGGCCCCAGTGGGCCAAGGGGACCCCAGGAGAGACCCCCCAGACCAAAGGGACCCTAAAAGGGACCCTAAAAGGGACTGTGGGGACCCCAAGAGGCCCCAGTGGGCCAAGGGGACCCCAGGAGAGACCCCCCAGACCAAAGGGACCCTAAAAGGGACTGTGGGGACCCCAAGAGGCCCCAGTGGGCCAAGGGGACCCCAGGAGAGACCCCCCAGACCAAAGGGACCCTAAAAGGGACTGTGGGGACCCCAAGAGGCCCCAGTGGGCCAAGGGGACCCCAGGAGAGACCCCCCAGACCAAAGGGACCCTAAAAGGGACTGTGGGGACCCCAAGAGGCCCCAGTGGGCCAAGGGGACCCCAGGAGAGACCCCCCAGACCAAAGGGACCCTAAAAGGGACTGTGGGTACCCCAAGAGACCCCATGGGGACAAGGGGACACCAGGAGAGACCACAGGGACCCCAAAGAAGACCCCAAGGGGTCCTGGGGGGTGTCACCCCAGACCTTCTTTCCCTCCTCCTTCTCCTCGCGGTCGGGGGCTTTGCGGTCGGCGTCGGGGGGTCGCGGTTCCTCCTTTTTGGCG
>NW_010147592.1:645-892 GCF_000699245.1 Pterocles gutturalis | reverse complement strand
TGGGCATCATCCGGGGGACGCCGGGCATCCCGTGGGCAGGGATGCTGAACGCCCTGTGGGGAGGAGGGAGGAAAGTCTGAGCCCCGGGGTCCTGGTCCAGCTCTCCCGAGCGTTTTTGTCCCCCGTCGGAGTGACACGGAGGGGAACACACGCTGTGCACGTAGAGTCCCCAAGTGGTCACAGCTCCAGGATGGGACACCCCATTGCAGCAGCTCTGGGTGGCTGCACGTCCCCATGTCCCCATCCT
>NW_010147592.1:0-256 GCF_000699245.1 Pterocles gutturalis | reverse complement strand
GAGGAGGGGCCTGATCCTGCAGCCCAGTGCCACAGCGCTGGCCCACGGTCCCAAAACACGACTGGTCCCAATGCAGTCCCCATGGTGGTGGCAGCGGCAGCCCTGTGTCCCCGGGCTCCTGCGTGGCCCCCAGCCCCCCTAAACTGCCCATCGCGGAGCATCCCGATGTCACCCTGCTGGCACCGCGTGGGGATGGGACAAGGATGCTTAAAGAAAAGGAACATAAAATCCGTACAGAAAACGCTGGCAGGGACGC
>NW_010147591.1:3527-17568 GCF_000699245.1 Pterocles gutturalis | reverse complement strand
CCCATTCACCACAACTCTCTGGCTTCTTCATACTGAGTATCAAAGAACATTTGTTGTCTCATAAAAAATACAGCAGGTACCTTTGCTATACATAGCCTTTCTAGTAGCTACTTATGGAATATCTTTGTATTATTCTAGAAATGAATGCTTGGAACATAAAATAGAATGAAAGACGTCAGAAACTTATGTTAGTAGCAATTTAAAAAGAACACATAACAATAGTCATGTGTTTTAAATGTATTGTTAATATTTGAAGAAATTGCAAACCAACCAGTGAGCATACATGATAATTATATCCAGGTATTTAGTCTTGAATTTTTCTGACTTTTGGCTCTAGCCATCTTTGCACTTTTTTATGAAACATGAAAAAAATAATGCACATTCAGGCAAACAGAAGTTTCTCTGAAAATGATTTTTTAAAAATTTAATACTTATCAAAAACAGCACTGCTAGAGACTTTCATAGCATTCCTTTTTGTTTTTAAAGGCCTAATCCAAAATCTATTTAAAGCTGATGAGAATGGTTTTATTGAATTCCATGTACTCTGAACTGTGGTGTAAATGCAAAAGAATTGCTTCCAAGTGGAAAGAGAAATATTAAATACATATATATTAACTTACATGCAGAAATATATATCAAAAATTTTTATATGAAACATTATTTTGAATAGATATTTCATAGTAACATTTTAATCAATTTCTCTTCACTAATTTCTTACTATTTGGGTAATGAATCAGTGTCTTTTCCTCAGAGAAGCAGAATATAATATCATGGATACAGTAGATAGATTATTATTGTTAGGTCTGTTATGTTTGCTTATAAGGGATACATTCAGTGCAATCAATATAATTTTTTTTTTAATTTACAGATGTTGTCCTTGAGAAATGTCTGTCACTACTGCAGTGGTATTTGCATATGGATTATGAGTATCAATATGTGAGTCTTTATCCTTATGAAAGATATTCATACTGCCTGTTAGATATCTGTTCAGTTATTTTGAATACCCTTTTGATGAGTCTTTTTCCTCCCATTGACATAGGAAGTCTAATATAACCCTAACCTTGATAGCTCTGTGCCATGAGTTTCTTTCATGCTTTGTAGGAGGGAAGAAACCCACCAAATCAAAGCACAGACATTTAGAAAAATGTCCAGTAATTAAGAGTCATAGGCATTACGGCAAGACATATCTGCACAAGAGACCTACATGAAAAAGGCACTTACATAAAATAATTATTTATCCCTTTGTGAGAGATATTGGAAGCAATGCAATGTAGACCTTTCTGTATTTTTTTTTCCTTGATGAATATTGCCAATACCTGGATAAGCATAGATGTAAATTTACCTTTCTGCTATCTCATTGCTTCTCACTCCACCCTCCACTGGCACTGTTCTATTCATTGTAAGGATAGAGCATAGCTTCAATGAATGAGAGATCTCAGAGGTTAACTTTTTCTCGTTCTCCAAGCTCTCATTCATCCTTACCTGTTTAAAGCTCCTCATGTTAATGTATCCTGAACATACCTGGCTTTCAAAGCATTTGTTAAGCATACTACTAGGCAACACAGTTTCTTTCTAATGATATGGGATAAACAGATATTCTCTATGAAAAAAATCACTTGTATAACATAAAGAATGCATAGACTTATACTGCATTATATTATATCAGATACAATAAAGAAGAAAAAAATAAAAAAGTAACACAGCAGTGAACTGAGGGGGAAAAAATATTCATTCTGAACTGGAAAGTGGGCTTACAAATTCCTGAATTCAGACTAACTTCAATACAACTTTTTACTAAAAAATAGATCAGAGAGTTCTTAAAGGCTAAGTAAATTGAGGAGTTGCTTTTTTTCAAGACCCTTTTTTTTTAAGCAGTACTGCACTTTTTGTTTTCTTTATACAAACCAATAGGCTGTACTAAAAGCCTTTGTGCATAGCTATGACGGAAACACTTCTCACAGAACAGAAAGAAAAGATGGAAATGTTGATTCTGGCAACCAAGAATATGCATTTAATCTGTGACCTTTCAGGCAATCATCTTTTCAGGTTCAAAAGTACATTTGTTGCCCAGTCAGAAACTGTGCAGAGTTCTCTGAGCTTCTTCATCTTTGGAGGCTTTTGTCATGAAGGCTGTTTTATTTTTCTTCTCCTCCTAACAAATATTTGTTTCACTATAAAACAACACATGTTAGAAAGGGCACCAAATCTTTACATTATTGTTCCATGACTGAACAACTCTCAGTCCCAAGGAACTTGTCTAAACTTAAAAACTTAAATGTAAACAAATAGGGACACTAACATCTCTGAGACAAAAGACATCATGAGAAAAAGAAAATATTTTGATAGAATCACCTCTGAACCAGAAGATATACTGTAGTTTTCCAGGAGTGCTAAAAAGGCCATGCATCCTTAGATACATGAATTTGGGGTGAGCAAGTCAGAAAAATGAGTCCTGTGAAGCAAAGAAAGATGTTAATAGGGACAGGTCAAATGTGAGGATAAATTCTGGTAACAACTTTCTTTTACAAACATCTTCTGACTGACCCTGACAGCTGCTGCAACAGAAAATGGCTACTTGGGTGTCTTTTGAGGTGATCACTTCAAGGATGGGGAGAGGAAATTCCACTTCAAGACTGTGGCTGTCAGGAACTCATCTGAGTAACTATGGTGTTTGCTCAGAATTAAATACAATAAATTATAAATTGAAATCTAGTAGAAATACAAGTGTCCTACAAGCTTATTATACAAATAAAATTTTAATTTGAAGTTAATATGAAGTTAACAGTCATTGACTGTAAAGTCTCTAGAACTGGAAACAGCACAGTGAAAAGTACTGTATTATAAGACTGGCCTATGAATTTATTAGTGCAAAGATTTACCTGGTCCTGTTGAACTATTTGTACAACTTGTATTAAATACAGTTTTTTGCATGACATCATAAAACATAAAAATGATGACCTGCAAACTGACAAAGTTAACTAGCACCAAATTTTGGACTAATTCAGGAAAACTATCTGTGACGGATTAGATCCATAAAATGCACATTGAACATCATAGTGTTTCATGATCAGATACCACAAAATTACCTAGAATCCCTGTTTGTCTGTAAAGGGTGTTGGTCGTTGGTATGGCTATTTAGATTACGAATACTTGGAGTGATATGTGGTTTTATCCTGGTTTTAATTGAAATTAGATGCCATTTAGAACAAATATTTACTTCACTGTGTCCAGAAAACTGTCTGTTCTTAAGGGTGAAAATTATTGAATACTCTTATACACCACTACATCATTCTTCAAGCTGTGCTGAAATCAATGGAAGAACATACTTTTGGAAAGCAACAGGTGATAGCATTTGTAAATGTCAGTGTATTCCATGTCGAAGTGTGTTATTGCTGCCTTACACACTGAAATAAGGAATTATGTAGCCTATATGGAGTTTGCAGTACATGTGCTGACTCTCAAGGTTGCCATAAGTTAAGAAATGTGTCGTGTGTCTTTCTTCGAAGGTCAGAGTATACTCTGCATTTCTACATACTAAACTGCTAAGCAAATGTCTAGAGAGAAAATATTGTCTCATTTCAGCAACAAGGGAAGCACAGGAAAGATATCGTGTGTAGGCTTGAGCAACCAAAAACAGCAGGACTGAGACTGAACTTTAATAAATTTGAATGAAATCTTTATATAAGAAAATGTCATCATCTCTGTCTCACTGAATTCACAGAGTATTCAACAACTTGAGTAGAGGTAGACAAAAGGAATCAGAAATCTGTAGCTTGTACTGCCTGTAGCCAAGTTGTTCAGTGGACTGTGAGCACCACCATTGGTGGGGGCTGAGAATGATTCTCTGCAAAGAGAGGGAAGGACCTTTTGCTGTTGGTAATAGTTTTTGCACTCCTAGTTCCAACTGAAATAGATGTGGCAGTAGCTAGTGGCAGCTATATTGCTCTCTACTAGGGCACAGGCAAAAGCCTCTTACTGTTCATTGTCCATTTTCATCCAAATTGTGTTAAAAGCTTTCACCTTGGCTGAGCATTGATGATAGTATTGCCAGTTTTGTGTTTGAACTATTGGTTGTCTATTGGTGATAAAAGTTTATCTCTTTTATTGGTTCAGTTTCTTATTTGGAATCTTTTGGCTACATCAAAGTAATAAGAATTGAATAAAAGTGCAATAGCTACTTATATATTAGTTCACTGGCAAGAACTGTGAGGTGCCTCATGGAAAAAATGTACTCAGCAACTGTGGAAACTAAAGCTTCTTTTTTTTTTTTTTGCTGATGGCAGCAAAACTGAATCAACTAATTGACTCCGTCTATATTTTTCCAGTTGGCTTCTAACATATTCCGAAGTTGTTTTTTACACTGCCTTTTTGAATTTCTGTTTCTGCTTCAAGAATGCACTGCGTTTGAAAATGGTCTGATCACCGTCGTTCTACAAGAAATAATCGTTTTATGGTAGGATAGAAACACAAACAGAGTCTAAGTATACTCTGCAGAAATATGGGAGTTCTTTAACCTGGACAGTTTCTCTGCCTGTAACTGAGAAATAACACACAAAAAAGAAACTGCAAACAGATGGTATTTGGCATGCCTTTAAATATAAAGATGAAGTAAACACAAATTATTCATGTGTAAAACCAGTGTGAAACTGGGAGATTTGACATTCACAAAGTACGATCTTTGAAATCAGGGTGGGTTTTTTTCAGTTCTTTCATTTAGAGTATTTTTGGTTCAAAACAATGGAAAACAAATTTAATGGTGTGCCAGGTTTTTTTGTTTTTGTTTTGATTTTTTTTTGTTTTGGGTTTGTTTTTTTTTTTTTTTCAGAGCATTAAAATGACTCCTCAGAGATTCCAGGAAATTATTTATTCACGATAAATTAGAGCTGCTGAAACTGCCAGCCAGACTGTCTGCAGCAAAACGTACAAATGTTTTATTGTCTAACATCATTGAAGTCTGCCAATAAAATTGGGCTTCATTCTACAGTCAGTGAAATATTGTAGTCCCTCTCTATAGGGCTGTTTATTTAGTATATTTATGCATGTATGTGCATGTGCACTGACAAGTATGTGTTATAAAGAGGAAAATCGAAACAGACATAGCTGAAGACAGAGTACAAAGACCTTATATTAACCTATTTTCACTCTGAATCTTGTTCAAAGACCCAGTAATATATGTTCTTTTCCAACATTTATGGTTTACAAACATATATGGCCTTTACAAAGGTACAGAGGGCTAGTAAGCTGTAGAGATGAACTTTTGTTGAAGCCTTTTAGTGTTGCTGTATTTTTACCTCTGCATTAAAATAATGAAAAATGTATTAGAATAATAATTTGGAGAGCTCGCACATGAACAAAGAGTAACACCCGCAGTATGCCCCCACAATTTCTTTGAATAGAAGGGCAGGTCTCATCTATGTGGTGTTTGTTTCAAGGTTTATCTGGAAATATTACTTACAAATTCAAAGAGATTTGTTCAGTCTTTAAAATAAAAAATATTGACAAGGCATGATAATACAAATAATGAGCATGCAGGTCAAGGTTTATGAGATGTGCCTATCTTTCAGCTAGGAAGAAGACTGAAAACAACTCATGAGACGTTAGAGATTTTGAACAGTTACTGAGGCTTTTTCAAAAATGACCTTTGAAATCAACTGGAAGCTTTCAACTGGCCACATCAAAGTCAGCTTTGGATCAGGCATCCATACCATTCCCATCATGGAACCATACAGACACAGAGCACAGAGGGAAAAGGTCCATGCAGTGTCTTCTGCTGTACAACTACATCTGATGAATTGCTTTCCTTTTAGACATTCCTTTTTACCACAGTATTCTCTGACCTTTTGGTAGCTTTTTCTCTTGAAAGTTTACTTAAAGAAGTGTATCAGTTTCACTTTTTAATCCTGACAGTAAAAACAGGTAAATCTACAAGACTGAGTTACAGATTTACCATCTCTGTTAGTGAAGCTGCATTTCCATCTTCCTACTTTGTGCAGAGACAAGTAGATCATCAGCAATGCATTCACAGCACTGTGAGAGTAAAAGTAAGGCTTTTGCTCAATTAAGCAATTTAATTTAGGCCTATGAGTTTCATGAACTGAATTAAGTGGAGGAAGGAGGAAGGTAGAAGGGAGCCTATGGCATATTAAGATGTATTTTAAGGGGGTGTTCTGATCCCGTCTATGTCAATCAACATTCCTGTCTCCCAGGTACCAGAACTTGGTGCAGCTTTGCTGCAGTGTTACCATAGAATCTTCTGAAAACCCAGCTGTGAACTTGATAAAGGAAAAGGAGTCTAAATTCTTCTACAGCTTGGGCTGCCCATGGACTGCTCCCTGAAGGGAATTCCATAATGAATGGGATACATGATAAAGTAATACTTCCCAGGGCATTTACTCTATTTTCCCCTACAAATTTGGAGAAGAGTGAATCTAGAGAAGATTTATTTAATTTCACATTTCAGTGGACCTTTCTGAAAGGTTCCTGAAGGGGCTTTGCAATACCTCGATAGGCTGGGGGAATCATGCTACGATTCTAGAAAAGTAGGTTTTAGCTTCCCCTCCTGTGGTGGGAGGCTGCTATACACCCATGAAGAAGAGGAGAGAAAGGGAATGAATAAAAAGCTACCCAAATTCCTGTAGTCCTCACTCATTTAAAACCTATTGCCTGGCATTTGTTGCTTAATTTTATACTTCAAAGGATTTGAGCCAACAACCCCACTTGTTTCAGAGGCCAAACAGACTTCCAGTTGCTTCCCTTTGCCCAGTCTTATTTTTCCTTTTTCAGTTGGGCATTGTTGCCTTTGTGAGTTTTCAAACAGAATGAGAACAAAGTTTTTAGGCATATGTTCTTCTGCAGTTTTCAACAGCTCTTAAGGTGATGCCAAAACATGACCTGAAAAGTCCCATTTCTTTAAGATTAAAATACAAGTTTTCTGAAGTGCAAAAGTGAGAGGGATGCTTAAAATACCTCTTATGGAGAATGACATAGGATAGTTAACACTGGAAAACAGCAATAAAGGAGCATTACTCCTGTTTCCAGGAGTTCCACACTAGCTGTTTAGTTCCAGTTCTACTGTATGGGCTTCTGACTTTGACTTGAGTCAAAAGAAGGGCCCCAATGACATAGCAAATTTGGGCTTAGGATCCTTCTGAAAACTTGCTTCGTACGTACATCATTGGAAACCAGTTACCATACTTTATGAATACCGATGATGCACGTTGAGAGATAATGTAATCAAAATGGGGCTCATGTGAGTCAGAAGAAACTCCAAGCCTTATTTTGTATTCCTGACCTGTAGAATGTCAGAAGATACATTCCAGAGTCGTACTACATGTCCACACCTCAAGACAAGGTTTCCTTTAAAAGGTGTCAGTCATGACTAGATAATTACAGCAACCTTCCAATATAGCATTAACATAATAATAGATAGTCAGGAAGATTGTTAATTGTTCATTCACAGCTGATGTCCTAAATTTCACATCCAGTGTCACATAAAATATAGCTGAAATTCCATTAAAAGAATTATAGTTGTAGAGAAGTCACTGAACAAATATACTACATAAAAAATCCTTTGTCTGAAGATTCTGATTGCATTTTGCTTTGGTTTCAGAAGATCAAAATCAATTGCCACCATTATATTACTAAATCATCATAAAACCTTATTGCAGTATAGAATATGGTATTATTTATATAGAATATGTTATTATTTAACCATAAATTTAAATGAGAACATTGTATAAAAACTTTGCTTTATGAATATTTGTCACTCCTCTTTAATAAGACTTCACACTCCAAAATTATTAATCTGGGATGCCAGATAGACTCCATTTAACCCACATCACAAATTTATTTAAAGAAACAGATTATAAACTCCATAACATATGTCTTGCGTAATGACTTTGCACAAATTTGAATTAGGTATAACTCTGATAACTTCTGTGGAATTACTTCTATTTCACAAAGTATAAAAGAAGGAGGTGCCTTCTATAGCAATTAAAATATATTCACATCTTAATTCTTTACTGTTCAAGCTTGAAAGACTTCAGCTTTAACAAAGGATTACTTGTTTGTTTTCAGCAAACAAAATGATTGATGTTAGGATCGTATTTGACTATTAGTATGATGGAAATTACAGTTAGTACTGGAACTGCTCACAATATGAGATCCCATCAATACTGCACAATAATATACCTTTGTCATTCTTTGGAAAATGTACTACTTGTTCCCTGAAGCTAGCAAGAAATGCAGTATTTGATTGTCAATTGCTAAGCCATTACCAGTATGTTCCTATTAAAACATGACTGATGGTATAATAAGAATTGTAAATTGTTAGTTTCTTGGACAGTAATGCAACTTGCCTTGTAGTTTCATTAAAATTAAATTCTATACTAGCTATTTTGAAAAGAGAGAGGCTCCAATACTTAACTAATTATGAAGCAGTTTCTACTGGTGACAAAACATCCTTGCGCTACTCTAATAAAGTGAGACTGGTTTACAACTTAAATTGACTCAGAAATTGTGTATGTACTTCATTCCTGCAGAATGATAAGAGGATTTTAGTCTGGTGGTGTTTGCTTGGAACTGATGAAAATTGCTCTGTGGATCAGCTCCATCCTGATAGTTCTTTTGAGGCCTATTGTCTGGGCAGGGTGTAATCGCAATGTACAGCCTCTAACAGGTTTCCTTGAGTTACCAAAAACTCAGAATTGACAAATATGTTTTTTTTCCTTCTTTTCTTTCCATTTTGTTGTCTTCTGAGACAACAACCTTCCCTCACTCTCTAGTCTGCTTTTGTGAGACCCCACCTACATCCAGCTCTGGTGAGGAAAGACATGGACCTGTTGGAGTGGGTCCAGAGGAGGGCCATGAAAATGGTCAGAGGGCTGGAGCACCTCCCATATGAGGACAGGCTGAGAGAGTTGCAGTTGTTCAGCCTGGAGAAGAGAAGGCTCCAGGGAGACCCTAGAGCAGCGTCCCAGTACCTGAAGCGGGCTACAGGAGAGATGGGGAGGGGCTCTCGATCAGGGAGTGTAGTGATAGGGCGAGCGATAACAGTTTTAAACTGAAAGAGGGTAGACTTACATTAGATATTAGGAAGAAGTATTTTTCCTGTGAGGGTGGTGAGGCACTGGAACAGGTTGCCCAGAGAAGCTGTGGATGCCCCATCCCTGGAGGTGTTCAAGGCCAGGCTGGATGAGGCTTTGAGCAACCTGATCGAGTGGAAGGTGTCACTGCCCCTGGCAGGGGGGGTGGAACTTGATGATCTTTAAGATCCTTTCCAACCCAAACTATTCTATGATCCTATGATTCTATGAAATAATGGCAACCAGATCCAATGGGAATTTTACCACTGACTTTAAGCCTCATGGAAGGATAAAAAGTAATATACAGTGAAAAGGATACCAGTTTGCAAATGCAGGGTGTAGCTTTTTCATCCTTAGTATGGCGGTTAGCACTTCAGGAGGTATCATTACATACTGGGAGTTTTTTATAACTTTCAAAATTCTTTCTCTGTCTCTGTTGTATGAATGGCCCTATTTACTTCTCCAAGAGCTGGGGAGAGCTGTGGTGGGAGGTGGGGCAGAGCGGGCACATTTCAGGTCTGAGCAGCAAACACTCAGTGCTGGTGTTTTGAGGTTCTGTGTGGGTCAGGTTTCATGTGGCTATTTTGGTACTCTTTACAGGTAATGGGTACTACAAATTTAGTCCATCTCCAGTGGTTGGCACTCAAAAGTGAGAATAGCTGCTTTTGGGTAGCCTAGTGAAGGAAAATATCCAAAGTATCTAGTAGCAGTTGGGCGTTGTGTGTCTTGCCAAGAACACTAATACACAGGACATTCTGCCAAAGTTAGTACTGATATCATCAATTATATTTGTCTTACTCTTCCTTGTTGTAATTCCTACAAAACCTTGAACATAGTGTTTTACTGTTTAAAACAATTTTTCCTTCTT
The DNA here is from genome assembly GCF_000699245.1 of Pterocles gutturalis. NCBI lineage: Eukaryota > Metazoa > Chordata > Aves > Pterocliformes > Pteroclidae > Pterocles > Pterocles gutturalis. The sequence goes on along the minus strand of NW_010147591.1, from coordinate 7,617 downwards.
TTAAGCAAAAAAATCCCAACTCACTCTTTTCCATTACTTTAAGGGAAGGAAAAGTAAACCTGCTTGCAGAAAGCTGCTTCCTAGAATCCTGAGGAATTAATTCTCTAATTAATGTGTCTTACAGAAACACATAGCATTAAAAAAAGATATATAATCAATTCTATGCTTCTGAAGTAGTGGGAACTCGTGAAAATAATAAAAATATAGAGATAAATAGTTTCCTTTAAGCAAAGCTCAGCATTATCTTTCTGGTTAGTCTTGCCTGCAAGAAGGGGCCATTCAGATTTTAGCTGCTAATCAGGACGATATATCATGGGATTTTTTTTTAAACCATCCTATGATGTTTATTTTCCTTGAAAAGAGTGGACTACAGTGAACCTTCTATTTCTGTTTCATCAGTTTCTGGACTTAACGTTTGTCCTAATAAAAAGTATAATGCTGCCAACTCAAACAGCAGTGTGGTGAAACAGGGTTACAGTAAATGAGCAAAAACCAGTTTCCACACATACAAATAAAGGGACTGAATGGGACTAGTGATACGCCAAATAGCAAGGTACTCCTCCTTCTGCTTTCTTCAGAGTCAGAAGCCATCACCAGTTCAAACTCAGTACTAAAAGGGAGACTTGCAGTAAAACTGAAAGGGATCTCCAAGGTGTGACAAAGATGGAAAGATCTTGAGGATTTCTTGTGGTAAAGCAAGACGAAGGCGGCCAAAAAAGCTATTCACGTCATTTTAAAGCCCTTTGTGTTACCCCATATTGTAGTTATTAAATTCAATTTTATAACAAAAGAAAATAGTATTCTAACACCATTCTTTGCCTCACATACCTCTGCAAGTGCTTCCAGCCTTTTCAGTCAGACTTGCCCGCAGGAGAGCTGACCATCAACTAGTCCTTCCCTGTGCCAATAAGCCCAGTTTCTCTGCCAGTATGGGTGGAGCAGCCATGCAAAACTATCTTATCCTTGTGGGAAACTGTACCAGTCTTTGTGAGTGTGGCATGACTGACCCACTTTCTTTGGAAAGCACCTCAGCACAAGTCCTGTGAGTGCATTCCAGAGCTCCCTCATTGCCTGTTCACCCAAGAAGCAATTCCTTGGCAGCTTCCCCTGTGTTTCATCCTGCCTGCACCAATCATCTCTCTCAGGGCCTCCTTCTGAATACGCTGCTGCTAAGGCGGATGATGTCGAGGTAGCTGTCAATAATGGGAAAGAAAGCAACAAAGTGATTTTTAGCTTTTTGGTGTCCAAGAAATTAGGCAGGAAGTTAGATATGTTTTTCCAGTAATGGCAAAATATGCTGGGAAGAGCTCAAGGAATAAAACACCAAATAAAATAATTGTCCAGGTATTCAGCAACAGTAACATAAGCACCACTGATGATGTCACTAGTATTCTCACAACAGCAAAACTAACTGCTGAGAATTTGCAGCATGGACCCAGCATTATTCTAACCTGTATTACCAGGTCTGAGGTACGATAGTATGCCCAACACATGTTTACTGAAAGAATATTCTTTACGTAGTAATGAGCACCAATGAACATCTCTGCCCTAGTGATTTTGTGTAAAAGAATCAAAAAAGGCCATATACATGTGTGCTGTGAGAGAAGGAATATCATCATCAGAATATGCATCAGCAATAGTGTGGCCAGCAGGACTAGGGAAGTGATTGTGCCCCTGTACTCGGCACTGGTGAGGCCGCACCTTGAATCCTTTGTTCAGTTTTGGGCCCCTCACCATAAGAAGGACATTGAGGTGCTGGAGCAGGTCCAGAGAAGGGAAACAAAGCTGGTGAAGGGTCTGGAGCACAGGTCTTATGAGGAGTGGCTGAGGGAGCTGGGGTTGTTTAGTCTAGAGAAGAGGAGGCTGAGAGGAGAGCTTATCGCTCTCTACAACTACCTGAAAGGAGGTTGTAGTAAGGTAGGTGCTGGTCTCTTCTCTAAAGTAGCAAGTGATAGGACAAGAGGAAATGGCCTCAAGTTGCACCAGGGGAGGTTTAGGCTACATATTGGGAAAAATTTCTTCACTGAAAGAGTGATCAGACATTGGAACAGGCTGCCCAGGGAAGTGGGGGAGTCACCATCCCTGGAGGTGTTCAAGAAACGTGTAGATGTGGTGCTTAGGGACATGGTTTAGTGAGTTAGGTGGTGTTGGGTTGGACTTGATGATCCTTGAGGTCTTTTCCAGCCTTAATGATTCTAAGAGGAAATGAAGGATGGAAAAACAAAGGGGTACATTATAGTTTTGCTTCCCTTCAGAAATTCTTCTCAGTGGTTACAGTCCACTTTGGCTTGAGCATCTCAGCGAAATGGTTATAAATGGTTGTGTTGTAAAAACCAAGATGGACTTAAAATAGAAAAATATCCTCCACGTTAAGTACAAAACTGTTCCTAATTCCTATAGGTTACACAAGGTAGTGGCTTCTCATCTTAGTCATGTGAACCGCCTCAAATTTTCTCTTGATCAGCTTACCTATGAACTTGACCTTTTTGTGCAGAGAAAAGAGAATTATTCTGTTAATGACATGGACCAGAAAAATGAAGAGGTAGGCCTTCATTTTGTCAAAGAGCAAAATTTGTACTCCAGATGGAAATGCAGGTTGGCTATAGTGCTAAAGTGGCTTTTAGTTAAGCTAATTGTTTTTCACTTCTCTTTGCACTTGAGAAAATGGGTTTCTTTATTAATTCTCACAAAAAACCTTAATCAAGAATCTGTTCCCAGGCAGTAAGTTGAATTTCTTATGAGAGACAAGCAATGAAACACTAGTCTTAATTATGGTACAAAGACAAGAAAGTGAAGGAAACACTGAGGCAAGTTTCCCCTTGTAATACTAGGAAATAGCTGTTTCAAAATAAGCATTGGATAAAAGCAAGGCAAATTTCCCCTGCCTGGATGAGTTAGGTCAGAGGCATGTATGAAGCACTGGTCTCTTACTGGGCAGCCATTATTTGACTTGTCTCAAGCATGTATATTGCCCCCTCGCTGGTACTTTTGCTTATCAAATTCACCTGGTTAATTCACCCAGGTTTGCTCTCAGAAAGTAGTTCAAATTTGAACTCTTCAATGAGTATTCAAGTAACCTTCCAGTTCACCTAAAAAAAGATCAATAAGCATAATATTCCCGATAACATGCTGTAGGCAGGGAGTCCCTAAGTTCTCTGAATTCTACAGGCAAAATACTTCTCAACGTAACAATTATTAAATGCAAGTGAGTGAGGGGTTGGGGTTTTTTGGTGTTTTGTTTTGTTATTTAAACTACAGGAAGAAAAAAATCTCTTATAACATGAATTGGTGACATGTTCCAGCTTGAGAACTGCTAATTCTGAATATTTAACTCCTATCCCTCAAATAATCTAGGATGTTTCTGTCATTCTGCAGTTCTCTTTACAGAACTGAGAGCCTTTGTGTCCCTTCAGAATATTGTACTTGGATGTTTGGAGTAAGGAGGATCTGCAAATCCAATCTTTTTACGCTCTGTGTGCATTGTGTCATCAGTACACAGGTAGCACTCATAGCATCCCATTCCTAAGTTTTCTGAATAAACTTCTGAATGTTTTCTAATTATTTGATAGTGTTGTTATAACCAGTCAACTGGAATTACTGCGATATGCTCGCCTTTCTGAAACAAGGCCACTAAAGAATGTTTTAAAATCCTGAATTCATGCATTACTTACAAGCGTTCTCCAAACACAGTTCTATATCCCAGCAATGGCTTCCTTCAATTTTTACTTTCTCAAAGTGAAGTTCTGGCTAAAAGAAGCATAAAGCTGCAGTTCCAAAGCATGTGATACAACTTAAGAGCCCTGTCTCCTGAGCTCTGTGGGATGTGTAGCCCATGCTTGAAAAAAAAAAAAAAGAGAAAGAAGTTGTAGCAAGGTAAAAGACAAACCGATTTACGCTTCACAGGAGTCTCCTGAGTCTAGATTGGGTTTTTCTGTCACTAACCAGTTTTGCCAGTGCTTCCATGATAGACTCTATCTTCACTTTTTAAAATGCTAACAGGCTCCTTGTGGATGGGATCAAATGACTGCCCTGTTGCCTTCACCTGTGAAATTTCAGAGAGGACTTGAAAAGGGCCATTGTTTCCCAGGAA
>NW_010147591.1:0-3483 GCF_000699245.1 Pterocles gutturalis | reverse complement strand
AATTTGGAGTCTGCTTGAGAAGGCCTTGCAGTGAGTAGGTGAAAGCTATGGCACATTCATTAAACATTTGAACATTTATAGTGACTGGGCCTCACCCTTTCTGGGTTCTTTTGCTTACCCCTGCTGAGTGGGTGGGAAGAAGGAAGGCTTCACCACTGAAACCATTGGGTTTGAACTATGATTAGCCCTCCACACACAGGTTTTTCTGTTCTTGGCTCTATCCTAAGCACTGGTGTGCTTCCATGTGAATAAGCCAGTATGTTTAATGAGCATTTTTTGAAAGTATTTCTAATAGAATATACTTGTACTTGAATACAAGGAAAGGATACAGTGAATGTATTCAAGTTCAGACGGAGGATGCCTGCTTCAACAAATTAAAAGTCACTTCTAGGGTGAAAACTGGGAATAGAAGCTGTGAGAATACTCTGGTGTTTTTAAAACCATTTGAAATGCAAGCATATAGGCAAACCACTTTTACAAGAATACACTGGGACTGGCCAACAGTTTTACTATCTAGGAGTCCTGCTTGTTAAATTTTTGGGATATTTTCTACAGAATGAGTTGAGAATGTTGCCATGATGGACTGATGATGCTAATAAGGTGTATAACTTTTCATAATCCTTATTAGGAGTATTTGATCTGGTGTCAACATCTTTAATGCACTGCACAGTAGATGCAGAACATGCAAATATGAAACACAAAGTAATGATGAATAATATTAGTAAATTTGTAACCAGATGGGTAAGGAGAAGATTGGAGAAGTCTTCAAAGCGTTTTTCAACCTGTTTTTTCAAAAGAAAGAGGAATCTGACCTGAATATGAACTGATGATAATAAGTACTGTGCTTTGTGAGACAACAAGCTGGAAATTTTATTTTTTGTACAAATACATTTCTTCTCTGTTTTGGTTTCAGACTTCATTTAATCTCCAAATGGTAACAGTCCATTGACATTAAATACTCAGATTCTAATAAACTGACTGTTACTGTTTTCTGAAAGTATGGACCAGAGTTTAATACTAGAGCTAATAAATACTGTATCAGGAGTATAATTTATGACATTTTGCATTTTATTTCTGTTCTTTTTAAAGATGTTTCCTGTGATCTAGAGGGAAGAAAAAAAAAAAAAAGTTGTAGCACTGTGTGTCCTTAGACCCTGGTATAGATGGCATACAAAAGGAAGCTTGTCCTTTTGGGACCTGGCTCTGAATCAATTACAGACGATGGAGAAATACTCTTTTGTGGCTGCTAAAGTTCAGGAATGAATTCTGGCAGGCTTAGCCAATTCCCTAATGCAGCATCCACGTTACCAACATCAAATTGGCAGCTTTTGCCTGTCCCAATGGGGACAGGGTAATGAATGGATTTAGTTAAGGTGTCCTGACTCATCTACAAAGTGCCTGGTATATGCACCAAGGCTCTCCTGTATAACTTCCAAAAAGCCGTCAGTCAAAGAAAAATGAAGTTTAGAAAGTTTGCTGGCTAGCACTAGTATAGCACACGACCGGGTTTCAGTCTGCCCTGAGTGCCCTAGAAAAAGCTACTGTTCATTTTCCTTTTAACTGGTAGATGCTAAGGCACTATAAGAGAAGTATGTTTGTCAGAATCTGGGATTTTTCACTACATTTTTAAAGAAGATAATTTATTTGTGATCTTCACACTTTCCTTCTTTTTTTTTCACCACCTCTTCAAAGTAATGTACACTGAGCCAAAAGTCTGCTTGGCCTGATGATAATTTTAAGTGACTTTCCTTGGAATAAGACACTGTCATTCTTGAGTCCCCAGGCAGTGTGTTTATGAATTTCCAGACATCAACACAATTACACTTTTCTGTGAGGCTCTTACCCCTACCTGATTATGCAGTGAAGATTGACAATGGATCCAAAAGTAAACACATCAGAAAGCCCAGTGAAATACAGATTCTACAGGTATGATCTGCCTGTTCTTTTATTTTCTTTCCCTGAGTATCTCTAAATCTCTACTGTTTTTTTTATAAGGCCTATTCTTAAAAGTTCACTACTTTTATTTTTAATACAAACAAAGAAATGGGGAAAATTTTTAGCCCCATTTGTATTTCAGTTTTTCTGTCTTCACTCATCCCTAAAATCCATGCCAATGTTAAGGGGGGAAAAAAGCTCATAAAACAAGAGTAAAAATTTGATCGCTTTTCTGTTTAATCTTACCTTTTCCGACATTGACAAAAATGAAAGAGAATAAAATAACCAAGGTTAAGTTCAAGTTTTCTTGTTTATTTTGGTAGCTTCAGCAAAGATTGGTAACATTCATGGACTCTGAAGGCACAGATGATCAAGTGCAATAGAAAGATAATTAAAAAAAAAACTCTTTTGAGTCATTGAAATTATCTATTTGACTGTTTCTTTCAATACGATATTGAACTCTGACTTTTGGAAGGGCTTGTGTCAGACAGAAATTAATTCTCATCTTCACACTACAGTAGTTTGGGCTATATTTCACTGCACAAAATTGCATTGGACTGGTGTCTAATGTGTGAGGAACTGAGCCCATGTGCACAATCATAAATATATACATACGGTTTCTATAGGGTTTGTTTGTTCTTTCAGTACTTTCAAATTAGTCATTGATTTGCTGCCATGCATAACTCCCCCAAGGAATTACATTAGAGAATCATTTAAAATATTTGCAGAACCTCCCAAGCAGAACATGTTATAAATGTTAAATGCATAGAGAGATATCACCCATTTTTCACCCTGGCTATGATAAGCAATATGGAAAAAAAGAGAGAGAAAGAAGTTTCAATAACAAAATCCACATTGAAAAGTTAGGCACTTTGAACTTTCCCATCACCTTACCAGTGTTTCCCCACAGGCTGTCTAAAAGACAACTCAGCAATGTCTGAATGGAACTGCACACAATAGCTCCTTCACAAGTAGGTCTTTAATTGATTACGGCTGTGTTTATAGAAGCAGAAGAGAATTTACTCAAAATGACAGATTGCCTTTAGTGTTAAAATAGTTTAGTAATGTTAATGGTAAAGGAGGTCCCCACTACCTCCTCTTCAGCTGCATGAAGCCCTAAAGATGAGTTCTTTGTTACTTCAGCCTCCAATTGCTTTTTTCTTTCCCTCCTCCCCTCCCTGCTTTTTTTCGTTCTCTCGAGGCAGCGATACTCCTGAGCTCAACATTGCAGGAGCTGTGCAAATTTGCACAGAGAAGAGCAACTGACTGACTCTTGCGAAGTTAAAATCCTCCAAAATTGCAGATTCAAATTTTAAATATGAGAAAGTAAAAGAATAAACAATACAAACCTACAGCAACTCATCCTTGCTGCCCCCCTGCCTGTGTCAATTTGCTCAGATAATCACAAAGGCAGCGTTTGAGAGTACAGCCAAAAGGTTAATCCAAATCAAGTAGTGGGAGTAAATTCCTTTTTTTTCTATTTATATTAAAATAAACTCCCACCTAACAAGCTGGCAGTGCAGCGGGTGGATGCGGCTGCGAACCCCC
>NW_010147590.1:0-1224 GCF_000699245.1 Pterocles gutturalis | reverse complement strand
AGTAGAAAGTACACTGGGAAGAGATCAAAGCAGTCAGTTTTGTTCAAAAAAAAAAAAAGAAATAATTTGGAATAATCTTAGTAAAAAAAGAATCTTAAGTTTAACTGCATGCCAAAACTTATTTGGAAGTAAAACTACCTTACCTGCAAAAAGACCTTATTTTGGAACTGTGTGTGTATTCTTCATAGGCAAAACTGGCTACACATGTAAAATTGAGTAAAAAGAGATACTTCCCATTTTTTGACAAAAGATTGGCTGGATGAGTTAGTGAGGGAGAACAGGCAGCAACAGTTTGATATTCACTGACAACTCTCTTTCTTTTGAAGAGAAACTGTTCAGCCTGGGATCTTTGTCAAAGTGTCCTTTCTCACAAATCCTACTCAAAGTTTTTCTTAGTACTGTCAATTCCAGAGAAAATTTTGCAGAAAATCTTCATTGACACAATTTACCTGAGAAGACAGTGCAGTTAGTTAGAAATCACTTAGGTGAGGGAAAGGCAGAGCTCTAAACTAGTGATTTCTTGTCCTGAATCAGTGTGTAACAATGTATAGCAGGGTAACACTTTTCCTAAGGTAAAGCCTTAGGGTTACATTCCACTAACTGCTCCTGGACTTAGTTCTACTGCCTTCTCTTAAGATTCAGAGGCTACAGTCTTTTACAATTCAATAGGAATTAGGCACCAAATACCCTGGGATCACTGACTGAATCTACAATACTTTGGAGAAGGAGACTTGGCTACAATTGAAGATCACAGCGATCCATTTCATCCTTGCCACCTGCCTCCCATTCCCCAGCTGGTTCCTCTCCATGTTTCTGAAGAGTCCAATGAAAATGCTTTTTTTTTTTCCTCCTTACCATTCAAAAGATCACAATTCAGGAAACCAGTCACTTTTATCACTCCAATGTAACGTCAACCTCCATGACAACCAGGTGAAAGAAATCACCGGTGAGTGTTACCAAGTGTTACCACGATAGATTCTATCACTCTATTTGGATTACAAAGCCCCTGGGCACACATGGCAGTTTGACATCTCCTCCCTGCTGAAGTCCTCCCGTATACCTCCTTTTGCATATTTCTCTCCCAAAATATTATTAAATGGAGTAAATATTGATATGACAATATTTGAGTAGACACCTTTTTGACACACTGCAACACAAATAGCACATAAATAATACGTAATTAAACAGTTTGTTAATTATTAGTAAAATAATTATACATATAAT
>NW_010147589.1:0-14814 GCF_000699245.1 Pterocles gutturalis | reverse complement strand
GCCTTGGCTTCCCTGATCCCACGTCTGCCCAGTGAGATGTCCCAGTGACTGTGTCCCCTCAGAGCCCAAAGCTCATACAGCACTCAAAACTCAGTACCTCCCAGCAGTCCTCTTTCAGTAACTGATGAGAGCTGAGGCTATGTGCTGAGGCTCTCCATCCCTGCCAGAGAAGGGACTTGGACAAGAAGCATCTCTGATCTGAAAAAAAACCTGAATGCCCAAACTCCATGTCTATATTCTACAGAATTTCAGGTACTTTTTACTGATTTTTTTTCCTCTGTACTACAGAGCATAAAATTCACCATGGTTCACAGAGAGCCCTCCTGCATTATGAGGCTTGGAGTCCTCTCTCCATCCCCATTTCTGGACAGACAAAAGCATTTTTCCAGTAGATGGGAGGGTAGAAGATGAGAAAAGGCTCATGTCAGGGTGTTGCTACCCCTTCTTTTTCCATTCTGATTACAGGGAAGTAGTCTTTGAGATTTTCTGTGGCTGAATTCCCTTATAACCCTCATTTGTAACAACATGTCATCTCAGTTTACAATCCAGATATTTTTCTGTCAAAAGCAAGGGGAGAGGAAGGGTAGGAGAGGATGTATTAACTTGCTTATATCCTGAAGAGGGGTATACACTGTCAGGGTTTAGTTTATACTCTGGAAAGACAAGAGGTTTAGATTTATCTGTGTATGTTCTGGACATGCCCACACTGTACTGTTTGTAGCTGGGTAGCCAGACCACCTAAGACTTCAGAGACTGAGTCACCACATTTCTCCAAAGAACTGGATAAGGTATCCGTCTCCTCTGCTTGGGGCAGACAAGGTGGCTGTGCCGGGTATGCTCAGGCTTGTGTGCCTGGGAGAGCAGGAGAGCCTGTCCTAGGACATGGGCTGTAAGCAATGCTGAGCAAGAATTTGTTTACCTTTGTTAAAAAATGCCTGTCATAACAGTCCCTAGTCTCCGTCAATCTCTGTCTGATAATATAAATGTTTAATGAGAGCTTCTAACGCTTCATTTTTTTCCTCCCGTATGCATTCCAGTATCATTTTGTTCACTGACTCCTGAGGAAATGAAGGCACCGATGAAAGCAGGATTAATGAGGATTGTTCTATACAGCTGAGCATTGCAGACAGAAGGTAGTAATTTGGTGGGGGGAATATGAGTTATGAATTCTGCATTTATGAACTGTATTTATGTATTCTGCATTTATGAGCCATAGTTCATATATGAACTATGTATTCTGAATTCAGAATGTGACTTCTGCAAAGCTAGACCCAAAAGTGTGTTTAGGAACACTGTTACAACTTCTGGACAGTAAAGGAAATGAATGTGTAAGTGTTTCTAGTGCCAGACTCGAGACACGCTGTTTTGTTGCTCCATCATCGGCAGAGTTAGCAGTTTTCCTATAAACATGATGCAAGTCTCCCCATTTCTTTTAGAAGAAATGCATAATTCCATGTTGACATTATGGAAAAAATAACTTAAAGGACACGGGTGCCACAGTCATGGCAAGTATGAGAATATGAGAGCTGGCTGAAAAACTGGGCACTGCGTATAGACAGCAAACAACAAAAGCATTCAGGGATCCCCTTTTGTCTGAGCTTTCCCACACTCCTTGTGGTCTGTGATGAGCAGAAAGCAAAGGGCTGAGCTGGGCCACCCTCCTGTGGTCTGTCTGAAGTCCTGACATGCTGGGTGGGCAAAGAGAAATGGGAGGCCATGCTTTCATGCTGGTACAGAGGGTCAGAGCTGACCCTTGGTGATGGAGAGCAGTGGAGGGGCGGCAAGTGGATGGAGTAACATCTGAGGAGAGCAGGCATATCATGGCATAGAGAATAAATGAATGGTGCCCTTCAGACTGAGCTTCAATTAAGACAACTAATTAAGAACAGAACTACCTGCTTTCCAAAAATAAAAGGTAGCAAAAAATTATTGTGAACAGCATTGCATTTGCTTCCCAAATAAAGGGAGAATGAGAAACAGGAATCCTGCTGGAACACAAAATTAGTCATGGTCTTTATTTCTGGAGACTCTTAATTGCAGTAAACAGCAGCCTACATGCAATGTCCCAGGTCCATGAAAGCACAGATTTGAGTAGGGAAGTGCATTTCTTACAAAGTGGACATATTGTAATTTTCTTTTTAATAATGAGGTTGAGCAAAATACAAGGTGCTGATAGCCTACATATATATATTCTCAGAATCTGTAGTACCTGTTAAAATTAAGGCAGAAGCACTGAAAGAAGAAGAGACCAAGTAAAACCTGCGATGTGCTGCAGAGTTTTTGCAAAAAGGGTAGTATTTACGTGTATGGTGACAATCAGACGGCACAACACTTCTGAAATGAGTATTTTACTCTCCGTTCTTTTTCACTGGCTCTGCGTATTTTTCAGCAGTTGCTGTAGAAGTCTTCTCTGTGTAAATGAAGTTGTGGGATAGACAATGGGCAGCTTAAGACTACAGGACATTCTCATGGCCTCTATAACCCCCCATGACTTTTTTTCCCCACATAACGCTATTTAGAACTTAATCTGGCTTAGACCAGAAATGCTTCCAATGTGGAGATGGGTCTAGCTGCTATATTAAAACCAGATAGTTTCCAGCTATTTGAAACGCTCTGATAAAGCAGTCTGTTAAAATTTTGTCAAAGTTTTCTTCTTCAACTGCAATAGCTAAAACTTGAATACCTGCATAGGAAACTTTTTAAAAATGCTGGTGCATATCCACGTTTGTAACCCCTCAGTGGAGAAAAAAAACAGCTTTAAGACAATCAGGTGAAAACAAGGCAGATATCTCCCTACAGTGGATTATATCATGACCATGACAGAATGGTCTAAGGCAGCAAATGAAGGCATCAGGAAGATAAAAACTGGGATTTTGATTAGTCTCTCTCACTTTTGTTTTCGTCTCTCACATTTTCTTTGCTGCTACTGTTTTCCTTTTCAGGAGTTTTTCCTGACAGTCCAGTGGTTGTAGCCAGCCATGCAGCATACAGGCACTGAAAATTTTCACCTGCAGTGTCAGTCACAGAGAAAAATATTTTGATGTTACTGACAGACAAAGCCTGCTATCCCTGCAGCCAGTGCTGTGTGCAAAAAAGTATCTTTGAAGCTGGTCCTTTTGTTTTCCTAGTGTAGTAGTTTGTGTTGCTGTGTATGAAAACTGTTATGCATTGAAGTGCTGGTCTCGTCATCTCATTTTTTTAATGATGGCTGCAAAGCCAGAAGCCTTGAATTTCTTGAGATCTCCTACATGACATCTACAAGGCTGTTGCAATATTAGGATATTTTTTCATTTTCCTTTGTAATTTTTACCACTTTCCTTTAAAGATATGTGACAAGGTAGGTCAATAAATGCCAAAAAAAAGAAGTGTTAAACCCCCAAGAATTAAGTGAGTCGTGGTTCAGCCCACTATTTTAATGCTTGGTTTCTTCTCAGGTTTAGGATGCAATCCTGAAGGTTTGTCCAAAACTTCCATGAGAGTTCAGAGTGCTTTATAGAAACAAGACCCTTCTGACTAAAATCCACTATCTGAGATTCTTCTCCCCCAGCTGCTCTGAGCTGGTTTTCCAGGCCCTTCTGAAAAGAAGGCAGAGGTTGTGTCAACTCCAGGGGCAACACATCCCATCATCAAATCTGTGTCTAAAATAGGTGAATTACTTGCCTCCCGGTGACCACAGAGGAAGTCTGGGACATTGCCTTAGAGGAGGACCTAACTTTTTGCCAGGCAGAGGTCATAAGGTGAATCAGTCACCTTGTGTAGGAGAGCAGTCCTACTACCCGGGTCTGTGCGCCATCCCCATCAGATAACATGGTCCCCCAAGGCTGAGCTGGAGAATGAGCAGGGTATTTTTAGCTTTGTTTGGAATTAATTTCTGATAATCTAAATTACTGTGAAATTGAATGGAAGGTTAATGTACATGCTGGTCTAGCAAAGACCAAAAAATTGTTTCTGTTTTCAAAAAGATGCACTGCCAGGGAAGTCAGGAAAGAGCCGAGGCTGGGTTTTGTCATGGAGCATAGGATTTTAAACTGTAAATTAAAGATGAAAACTGCTGAAAATAATTAAAAACAGATAACTTAAAACATGTGGGCAGGGGCTTATGTGTGGAGGCTAGAGGTTAGGAAGGAGATAAATATGCAGAGAGAAGGCAGAGGTAACAGTTTGTATTGCATCTAAAATAAGCTAAAAACTAGTAGCCTTTTTCAAAGGCAGTCTTACCATCCTGTTCCAGCAGCAGAGTCATCTTTATTTGTTGCCTCTCTTTTCCCTCAGATCTGCCAGCCAAATCAACCTGTCCTGTAGCCACGTGGCCATTAGACTGATCTGATCAAGTGCGGGGAACGTGTGGCCGGGACCTGTGTGAGAAGAGAGCGTTTTGGTAGCAGGTACTCGTTAGATCAGTTGTATGCTGAACTTGCACTCCTCACCCCAGTGGACTGGTGAGCTGGACTGGTTGTTGGAGGCTCATCCACGAGGGTGGCACTGGGTGAACACGCAGCTCCTTGCAGGTGTGGACAGGATGGTAAAAGTTTCATCTTCATTGAGAGCTTTCAGAGCTACAAAGCAAAACAAAAGCTTGAGATCTAACAAAGAACAGAAGCTTGTCTGTCATTTCAAGATGATGTCTGAGCTCCCAGCTAGGTGATTGTTGGTATTTTAATTAGAACTATTCAGTTTGGAAAGTCTCTGTGTCCGACATGCAGAAGCAAGGAAGACTTAGCCCGCTTGAGAGAGAGACAGAGACACTGGAATTGCTTTTGTGTTTTCCTGATCATTCCAAAAAGTAAATAGTTGAACATCTAGGAAGAGAGACTTTCCTTCATGTTCTGAAAGGATGAGAAGGACCAGTGAAGAGAGCTCTATTTTTTTAGCATGTGTGGGTAGATTATAGCTCACAGCCACATGAGCTGATCTGTGGGCCTTTTCTAAATATGTTCTAACTGTCATAAAGGGTATTATTCCTTTGTACAATATGGGGTTCAAAGGAGAAAAACGGTAGCATAATGTCTCCAAGTCACTGCAAATAACAAGATTTTACTCAAAGCAAGGTGGTCCAATGGAGTACTAAAGACTTTCTTTATCCATGTTTCAATATTTATGCTTTCCTGTGTGTTATTGTCACCAGCTTGCTGAGCTAAAATCTGAGAAACCTTTTTGGAAGGGAGGACAATGAGAGACAGGCAGTATCTAAAAGAGTGACTAAATTTTCTGAGTGTTAACAAAAGTGCACATCAAGATATTTCCCACAATTAAATATTTGAATAAAACATGAAACTTGCTTCACCTCTGCTCAATCTCCTTTGAAGTTTGAGTCCCATTAATATTTTAATAAAAGAATTCCCTGGGGAAAAAAAGAAAAAAAAATGAATTAATTTTCAACAACTACTTTGCAGAAGGTAAATTCTGAACTTGTAAATATTTGCACCAAAAATGGGATGCTGAGTTGCATTAGCAGACCATACTCAAACACAGGTATAGATATTTAATTGTCAAAATGTAAGGATGAGTGGCATGAAATTCCCCAGAGGATTGCTCTAGGTCTGGTAGTTTTCATTAAATTCATTAATGAGCTGGATGATGACATAAAGGGAATCATTATAAAATTTGCAGATAATTTCAAGCAGCTGTAAGTATGTTAGAAGCCAGGATTAAAATTCAGTGAACTTGATAAAGTGCAGATATGATCTGCAAAATGTGGGTAGCATTCAATATGAAGAAGAGCTACATTTAGACAGGAATGAAGAACTTCAGAAACACAGGACAGCAAAGAATTGTTTTCACAACAGTTCAGTGGGAAAATATTTAGCAGGCATCCTAGACCTTAAACTGAACAGGAGAAAAAAGGGAACGCCAGCCTGGGCTGTCTGTGCACGTGCAGAGTGCTCTGTTCAGCACTGGTAAGGCATCAGTGAGAGTGGTATGTATGCTTGTGGACACAAGAAAAATGTGGAGCAGCTGAAGGTGGCAATCAGAATGGTGAGATGTTGAAAAAACAAGCTGTAAAGAAAGAAAAGTGATGCTGTCTAATCTGATACACAAAAAGGCTTAGAAAATGTGGAAGTCTGCTCCAAAGAGAACAGTGATAATCTGCTTTCTACATCCATGATGGAGGACAAGAAATAATGGGCTCCAATTTTAACGAGAGATTAATTTTCAATATTAGGATGAAACTTTGTGCAGATAGTGTTTCACTAAACACTAGAATAAATTTATTGGAGTGTCTGGTATACTGAATGTCTTTAACTTAGGCATAGATGAGCCTACCTTGGGCAGTGGGACAGACTCAGTGATTTTCAATCCCCTCCTGTGCTACAATTTGATAATAAGAATCAGAAAAAAAAACCCTCACTGAGTAATTTACATGTTTAGTTAAAATTAACTGTGCTATTCTGAATATGCATCACTGCAATCAGCTTCTGAGGAATTTAGCCTTCAATCTCTAAGAATGTAAGCAGGAACAAGTTGAAAATTTCAGAATTTGTAACTTGTCAAAATTTGGGCAGATTTTCACAGAACAGCTTATCCTTGTCACCAAGGCCCATCTCCCTGATACATTTTTAACAATAGCCTCAAAACATGGGAATATTCAGTTATAAGAATATATTTAACATGGGCAAAAGCCTTTTTTTTTCTTTTCATCAGATCTCCTGATTAAACTGCTTAAGCTGAAACATAAAAAAATTAAAAGATTGAAAATAAGAAGCTAGCCTTGTGCCAGTCCATAAAATGAAGTGTTTCAGCCCAAGTAGCTGGAGAATGGCAGAAATTCAACTGTGCCTGCCATAGTTATTTACCTGCAAGTGGATTTGCAGACTTGCTGTTTCATTAGCGTTTATAATGCTCTTTGAGATCCTGTATTACATCTTTTAAAGTTCTGTGGAGTTGTTAATGATGATGCAGATTTGAAGCAATTTCTTGGATAATTAGGAAAAAAAATAATTAAACCAGTGGTTTTTAAAATAGGCCCTATGCATTATTTTGAATTTTGCAATGTGCAAGTGTGGTGTTCTCACGTTCTAGTTTAACGGAGCAGAACAGTTTGAAATGTGTTTTAATTGAGTTGGGCTGTATCAGTCTCTTTATTATCATAGCTTAGCAGGCTGAGTATTGAAGTAAGGAGTGTGTTTCAAAGACAGAGTGGAGGAATTCTGGCTGGGGAGGTGGAAGATGAGACCAGAACTGAGCCCTGGGATCCATCTCGTATTTCACACTGCTGAGATTCACAGAACTGGCATCTGGATTCCTGGCTATGTAGACAAGGTGGATTCACAGAGCTGGGGAAGGCTGACTGCAGTCCAGTGAGGCAAACCTTCTTATAGTCTTGCACTCAGCAGAGAGAAAAGTTCTTTCTGGCACAGCTCTGAGCATAGAATCACAGAATCATTAAGGTTGGAAAGGACCTCAGGGATCATCAAGTCCAACCTTCAACCCAACACCACCTAACCCACTAAACCATGTCCCTCATGCATTTGAGGTTACGCTCCAGCATTGAATCTCCAGCCATATCTACCCACCGTCTCTTGCAAGAGCCTTGAAAAATCAGGTTTCTTAGGCTATATCTGTTTTTTGATTCCTTCTGCCTCCCACCTCCCACTCGGTTTAGCAAGTGCTGCACAGCTGACCCCCACTCAGCCAGATCTCCTCTATGTTCAGTACTTTCTCAGCAGCAAACAAACTGGAACAATAATTGAAAATTTATCCACTAATAGTCACTTGAATTTGAAAGTGAGTTTTAGGGACCTTTCTTATTCAGATTGTAGAAATGTTTGACGGCTCAGGCTTTACCGCTGTTAACAGGAAAACAAAACAAACAAAACTAACTGAAAATGTTAAATTGCCCTGCCAAAACCAGAAAATGCACTGTGATGTTTAGCTACACAAATTAGACAAAGAGGGAGAAGTGGCACGATGTGGTTTAGATAAATCATCAATACCCTGCAATTTTTTTGCAACTATTAGAGAAATTATTTTATATCAAAAAATGTATGTGTACACAAAGTGAATATATATGGATATACAAACACACAGACATGCGTTTTGGTAGTTGAACTGTGTTGGGTACTATAAATCATCCAAGTGCAGAAAAGAAACGTTTTATGGTGATGTTTGCGGTTTCTTCCATATGCTAAATGCTTTTTCAAAAGCAGGAGATTATATAGTTTCTGCTGTGACAAATGCATAGTTTAATAAGACACAGATAAATAGTGGTGAGAGAGGGAGATAGCATACAAACAGCATGATTGGGGCTATGAAAGGCACATACTGTATCTTGCTAGTTTTGAGGGGTTTTTAAAACACATTTTATGCCTTCCTCCACACTTCAGTCTCCTCATTCCCACTGTGCAGCAGCTCCCATCACAGCTTATGTAATTAATCATCATAAAACCTATTTCGAACAGAAAAAAAGTCCAAAGGAAACTTTTGCAATTTCATAGAAGAAAATAGCCAAGGACATTGTGATTTATTAAAAGTTAAGTATTCCTTGTGCACCTTTTCCAGTCCAGCAGGTAATGACTGACTGGAGAAAGCCTGAATTCTATGGGAATTCACCCATTTCTGCCACTTAGTGCTCTCACGGTGAGCACCGTGATGTTAACAGTGGCACTGTCTCCCTGGCAAGGGCCAAGCAGTGCCCTGCTTCACTGACGTGACCCAGGTAGACACTTCAGGCAGACTCAGTGATGGTCAATGCAAACACCAATATTTATTACGCAGGTTCAATAATGGAACGCAGGGCTTACATACAGAACAGCACTCTGTTGATAGCTACTGTGTTTAATAAACTTATAACCTACAGGTTGGAATGGGGACGAGGAGAAAAAGTGTGGGATAAAGACAGGGACAAGAGAGGGGAGAGAAAGAGAGAGAGTATAATAGTACCTTTCCGGTCAGTGTTGGGAAGGATCAAGTGGTCCCAGTCCAGCCAAGAGGGAGCTCCGATGCTAGAGAGGAGCCCTTGGCTTTTATGTTCCATTATGGGTGTGAGAGACCCTTATGATGAGTTACGGATAGACCTTGTTTTGATGTGGTTGCTCTTCTGGGGTTGGCAACTTAAGTGTGGACAAGGCAGACAAGAAAATGGGGATGTGTTAGTTCTGCTCTGTCAGTGGCAGACTGGGTAGGCCTGGGTCAAACAAGAACAGACTGCCTTGCCTCCTCTGGGTCCCTCTTCTCATTTGTGTTATTGGCCTTTAGTCCTTGGCATCCAGGTTTGGCTTAGCATCCACAAGTGCCTTGAGCTTTCATAATATTTGGACACTCAACATGGCAGAAGTGGAGGCTCTGCCTGGTCCGGGAAAACTTTACAAGTTCAGATCAGATGAGTGGAATCTAGGCTGTTCTTGACTAAAGGAAAGAAACATTGTTAGATATCAAGGAACTGATCTCCTGGTGAACTGAAAGAAGTAGTGGAGAGATCTTAGCAGAATCCTATCTGTTACAGAAAAACCCAAAATCCTCTCCGAAGACCCGGCATTAGCACAGGGAAGAATGACAGTGTGTGAATCTCCTCATTCAGCCAATGCTCTGGTTTGTTCAGATGTGAGATTTGCAAAGCAAGAGAGAAAAGGATGCCTCTGCTATGCTTAAGCCAGAACCAGAATATTGAAGAAATTGAATCTTTCCCCTCTGATTAGTTGTATTGCTCTTTTTCCATTTTGGGACTCCAGGTAAGACAATGAGGCAAAGATTCTTACACAAACCTCTGTTTAATACTTCCAGTAAACAAGGTCTTCTAGTCTGTCCCAGCTGTATTTACAAAGACTGTGAATTTTGCTTTCTCACAGAGTTCTTTATCGATGAAATTGATCAGAGGAAACATTACTATTACAATATTAATTATCTTTATCCTAAAAAATTATTCTCAGTACTTTTGGTTTTGCGATTTCCCTAGATTAAAGGCACAAGTTCCTCCATCCCTGAAATTAATTACCATGGGTTTTTTTTTTTTTCCCCTGATGGCAACAAGTCACTGAGAAGTTTGTCAGAAGTCACACAAAATTTAAGAAGCATTAGAGCTGACACAATTTCATGTTTGCAAAGAGCTGAAATCCCTTCGCACAAAGGGAGGAATTCACTGAAGCTCAACAAGGCCAATGCACACTGGCTCTGAATGGTTCCTATTAAGTTGTCTGAGTTCTTTTAGCTTGCATGATCCTTGTAAAAGTAGAAATACATATTTGGCTTGATGCTGTTTAACTCATGGCTCAGAAACTGCCAATATACGTTACCTGCGTTCTTCAGCCTGACATGTTCAATTTCTGCAAAACGTGTTAACATGGATCAAAGGAAACCTCTTGTGGGCTGAGATCCCCACGGGAGAATTCTCCCTGTAGAGAAAGCACTCACAACTGTATAAACCTGGCAGATGTGGCAGCATCTCCTACCCTGGCTTTCCCTCCATAGAAGGGTATGCAGGGAGCACTCTGCACAGCTTGACTCTTCAATGATAAAACTTCCTGAGAGTCTCTGAGGTGGAGGTGGAAGGAAGAGCCATCTCTCTGCAGACCTAATGTATTTTGAGGCTGCATGGCTGAAATCAACCATTTTTCTAATTGCATCCTTTTTCTGCTGAATCCATATGGAACATAGCACGCACAGTAGCATATTAGGGCTTTTAAAGTATACTTCCACGAAGACAAGCTAGGAATCACAGAGGGATACTACGAAACAGTATTTGAGGGTACCATGAGAGTGCACAGCAAAAGAGAGGAAATCTCACTTGACCTGCCA
Source organism: Pterocles gutturalis (assembly GCF_000699245.1). NCBI lineage: Eukaryota > Metazoa > Chordata > Aves > Pterocliformes > Pteroclidae > Pterocles > Pterocles gutturalis. The sequence goes on along the minus strand of NW_010147589.1, from coordinate 4,083 downwards.
TTTGTTGGTACAAATGAGAAGATCCAGTATAACCTTTTCCTTCTGGTATGTGAAGTAAGGTAAGCAAAATTAATGGCACCCTACAACTTGCTCCCACTGAGTGCTACCATGACTCTCTACTGCTTGTAAACTTCCAGATTTGCTAGTCAGTCTAGCCACCAATTCCATACAGTTAATTGAATGTTTACAAAACAAAGGGTCCTTCTGTAAAAAGGCTGAGGAATTCAAGACTGCTGCTACAGCCCAATAGTCAAAAATGTACCATGAAATAAGCAAAGGGCTTTGAGCTGACATTTTTCAAAGAATCTCCACTATGTGCCATAAAAGCTGTACTAAAACCTCCTTAAAACTACAAAGAAACTGCATCATAATGACTGCCTGAAACAAAATAGGAAAGAAGAATTAATCCACCAGCTAAAGTCTTATTTAGTTTGCTTTAACGAAGTCTGTACAGCCTATTGCTCTGTTGTTCTAGTGATGTAGGCTAAGACACAGGAGATAAGAAAAGCCGAGACACTGAAAAGCTGTTGTAAAACTAGGTCACTGTTAAATTAAACATTTTATGAAAAATTGAACCTACCTTGAACAACTCTGCAAACCTCTTTGCTTCTTCCATGCACTCAGCCAGCGAGAGGCACTTACTCCGCTTTACTGCCTTCAAGGGAAAAAGCATCAGTTGAGTGACATCTCGGTACCCACCCCCGAGCCAGCAGCTCCATTTTTTCTTGTAATTAACAACTGTTGAATATTTATGAAGTAAGTACCACGGGGTAACACTTAGTCATCGGATCAACAATGATCATGTTGGTTTGCAAACTGAAAGGAAAGCGCTGGCCCTACCTCAGAGCACGGCAACTACCGCAGCCGTACCGGCTTCAGCTGTGCAGAGTTTTCTTCAGGCTCCGGGAGAGGAGGATGCTACTGGCAGAAAGTTAGCCATACCTACTCCTCCTTTTTTCAGACAGTCCCAGGGGAACGTGGTGTGCTGTGACCCTCTTTACCATGTGAAGAAGCTCTTGAAATACCCTGGAGGCTCCCACTGTTGGGCTGTAAGAGAGCTGGCACGGGCCCTGTGAGTATGGGTAACTCGAGTGTCAGAGCCACTATACGCTGTGGGTGAAAGCTGTACCTTTCAAAGCTGATAAAACAAGCCCTTTGCAGCAGTGAGGAGAATACAACTTCAGGAGAGTATTACTAGGTGTGACGGGGAAGTTTTCTACGGCTGCAGTCTTCAGTAAAAGATAGGATAGCTAGATGTGTTTTGTCATTGAAATTGGCCTCTGTGATGAAGTAAAGCTGACCAAATATTCTCAGTGTAAATGGTAGTGAAAATTAAAATCTAGCTCACCTTCTTTTGGTTTTAATGATGCATCATTGCTGATAGGTGATGTTCTGTACTTGGTGTGGACCGTGATGGTCTCTTCTGGCTTTAAGATCTCATCACAAATTACAGCGGAGAGGGGACAACAAACACTGTCCTTCTGGCTGGAAAAGTGTGCAGTAGTCCCTCACCACTCACTCTTCGACTGTACTTGCTGAGCATAACAAAGTGTTTCAGATGGAAGGTCTTATTCTGCAAACGTTTCTGTATGTGCCTAGTTCTACATCAACTCGAGATGTCCCGCTGATCTAAACAGAACTGTTCCTGCATCTCTAATCATACTCATCAAACCGCTGGACTCTCCCACTGGGAAAGGGGTTAAACTGAGAAATGATCTGTGTGATGAACCAAGTCTGACTACATAGTTTTCAGCATAAGGATCAATGCAAATAAAAACCTAGCTTGGTTTCTTTTGCTTTTAGTTATGTATCACTTAGCCAATGCATGAAATTAAAAAATGCCATTGCTATGCCATTTTTTTAATAGCAGTTGTTACTTCAAGGGATGAAAGGACAATTGTTACTTGAGAGAACCCACTAGAAAAAAATTCATTTAATTACAGTGTAAAATGTGGAAATAAGACATGAACTATTATCCAAAACTGAAATACCATTTAAACTGTTTTTATTTATCATTTGCAGTTCCTTTTATTTGTACTTTTTGGTTACAATTTCTTCTGTTGACCATGGTTTAAAAAAGCACAGTGGTCACTTTTGGTGAATGTTTCCTGTCTGCTTCCTTTCTCAGTATCATGTGCTGCTGTTGTATGGTGATACTTGGCCTGGAAACACTGCCAGGAAACATATTCATAATTTCTTTGAATTGCAATGTTAATACGTGTGTGGAATACCTTAAATCAATCCTGTATTTTGAAAATGGCATTTCTTATAGAACTTGCATTTTAGTCTGAGTTAAGCTGATAAGTTTAAGCACTTGGACCAGTTAACCACTGCATGTACACTCCTTTGAGGCAGCTGGGAGAGTAAAGACCGTGTAGAACAGAGGTGAAACAGTTTTTCCTGAACAGAGCTGATATAAGACACTGAAATATTTCATCCTTGATGTTACATGAAGTCTTACCCCAGCATAACTTGATATAACTACTGATTTGAAATGCTTCGCTGAGAAAATTGACAGAAAATTTTTCTGTGTTTCATAGGCAGCCACTCTCTGCTTCCTCCCTTTGCCAGAAAACTTGGTGTGGTAAATAACGTATAACATGCTTAGGGTCATCTGAAGGGAATGTCAAGCAGTTTAAATTCAAACTTTATATAAATAGACATATTTTTAGATTAATTTTTTTCAGAAAAGTGTCCAAAAAATGTCTTGTCATGGTTCAGAAGTACAATCTCTTTGAACAAAAAAAAAAAATTAAAAAAAAAAAAATCAGGGAAGTTCTACCAAGATCAGAAAGTTTTAACCTGCTGCAGAAGGTTTTAAATGGCCACAGCTGAAACCTGAACCAAATCAATTGAATCAACACCCTGTGAAGTTCAATAAGGGTCAATGAGCTCACACGAGGCACAACTGCAGAATTTTGCCACTAAGATGCAGAGCTGATTGTGACAAGGAAATAAGTGCAGAATCTGTGAAGATGAAGGACCTTTTGTAAGAAGTGAGCATGGGCAAACTGTGCAAGCTGGAACCTGGCGTTTGCAAGACTAAGGAAGGAGCAGCCAAGAAGGGTAAGGATGGAGATACAGATCCAGCAGAAATGGAAATGATGCAGAGTTAGACCAGAACTATTTTTTTCTTCAGAATTTATCATTTGAATTATTGCAGTAGTTTTGCAAAGCAATCATCGTGAGGAAGTCAATGTGGTAGGTACACCACAGCCATAACAGGACATCCCTGCGCGAGATGGCTTTTGGTGTCAATCAGCAGGCTTATCAAATACAAGCCTGCTTTTGATAGCCTCCAAATGAAGTAAATCTGCAGGATGTTAGGAAAAGGGGGCACAGGGATACCACACAGGGTATATATGTTGGTAAAGTAGCTTTTCCCTCGTGGAGCTGGCAGCCTTGCTGTGCAGAGTCTCAACTGCAAAAGTAAGTCCAAGGTGTGGAAGCCAAACCTTGGAAACTCGTAACTTCTTGTCATAGAGATGGGGGCAGAGTCCTGCTGCCAAGGGTCTGGCTCAGGGCCTTACAGCATAGCTCCCTCTGACTCGAGGGTCAGTTTTGGGTCAGGTGGGCTTCCCTTGCCTTCTGGAGGTCAAGGAAAGGAATAAAAATCTAATCTAATTGGTGGAGGACCACTGTAGGATGTATCCAAATTACTTCGCACATCTAATTAGTGTATGGAAACTGATCTGAGCCATCAGCACTGGCTTTTGCCTGTGTGACAAGCCTGTTACAAGCGGTGTCTCTAAGGGATTTGTTTAAGCTGCGGTGTCTGCTGTGATGGACGATGGGGTGCGGAGCCCGGGGCTCCTTGTGCCCCTGTAGCTGGGCAATCCTGGGTGTTCGGGGAGCGTGGCCCAGAGAGCAGCCTTTCCAGCTTACAGATGGAAGAGATTTTCTTCCTACTTTAATGATGTGATCCGACACTTAACCAAGAGTTCGAGACAGACACGATTTTTTTTCCCCAGCTCTGGGCCTGTGCATGGCTGCCAACCAGCCACTGAGGTGGCAGGATGGGGCTGAAGTTTCCCCGCTCCCCCGGCGAAAGGCGACAGGCTCCCGAAGCGGGGGGGGGCAGCG
>NW_010147588.1:0-577 GCF_000699245.1 Pterocles gutturalis | reverse complement strand
AGGCAGATCATTACAGACTTTTTTCTTCTGGCGCTTACTGGGGCTGATATCTTACAGAATGCACTATAAGAGAGTGATTTATGGGGGCAGCAGAAGCCACATAAAAGTTGTTTTGTGGTGTGAAGTGCTACAGATGGTCTCCAGAAACTAGTGAGCAGAGGTCTCACCAGAGCTCCCTCAGTGCTAGGGATGAGCCAGGAGGGTCCTAACCAGTCTGTTGTGGTGATGATCTGCTTTTGTCACTGTGTTACTTTGAGAAGATAGCTCTTGCAGCTGTGCCACCATGTTGACCTCAAAGCTGTAACAGTTAAACTGCGACCCAAAATGCTTATCTGGTATATCACTTTGTAAATTTGAGAACAATAAGTGCTGGGGAAGGATGTTTCCTGGCTTTGTTTCCTCCTTTTTAATGTGCTTTTAAAAATTCAAAAGAAGTGACTTATACTCGGTTCTGTCAAGAAATTATTATGTGTAGGGTTAAGTACATTAAAATAGTACCATTTTGCATCCATATAATGTCATCGGTTTCATAAGATTGTTTTTTTTTCTTTTAATTCTGTCTTGCTTCAGATCTCTT
>NW_010147587.1:0-439 GCF_000699245.1 Pterocles gutturalis | reverse complement strand
GGGACTGGGGGCAAGGGATGGACCCCCTGGAGGGGACTGGGAGCGACTGGGAGGGACTGAGAGGGACTGGGGGCAGGAGATGGACCCCCTGAGACCCCCTGGCCCCCCGTTGGAGGACTGGGAGCAACTGGGAGGGACTGGGAGGGACTGGGGACAGGGGATGGACCCCCTGAGACCCCCTGGAGGGGACTGTGAGCAACTGGGAGGGACTGGGAGGGACTGAGAGGGACTGGGAGGGACTGGGGGCAAGGGATGGACCCCCTGATACCCCCTGAGTGGGACTGGGAGCAACTGGGAGCACTGGGAGCAACTGGGAGGGACTGGGAGCAGGGGATGGACGCCCTGAGACCCCCTGAGGGCAACTGGAAACCCTTCTGGGGGGCAACTGGGAGCAACTGGGATCTCTCCCATTCTGTGACCCCCCTCCATGGCTCTGACC
>NW_010147586.1:0-3579 GCF_000699245.1 Pterocles gutturalis | reverse complement strand
TCTGGGCAGGCTGCAGCTCTAGCCAGGCAGCTGGCTACAAGTCCATCTGCTCCAAGGGCTGCCCACTACCTGTGCACAGGCTAGTAGTTAATAACGAGGTTTACTGCTATAAAATACACATAGAAATAGTTAACTCCTTCCATGGATACAGATTCTGACATCAGGTCAGACATGATTAAGAAAAGCGGAAGCAGTTGAAACCAGTGCTGGCTCTCATATCACACCCCATAGCAGAACTGAGCATAAAAGCCCCAATTACACGTTTCCTCATCTTCTGCCAAAAATGTAAAGTATTTGGTAAAAAATAGTGTGTGCCAAAAAAGCCAAATAGCTTTTTCTAAGTGGTATAATATTTTGATGTGCTATACAGACACCCAGTGGTAAGGTTAGATACATACCATCAATGACGAATCTCGTTCCATAGATGTTTACAGTTTCAATCTCTTCTCTGTGCAACTAGGAAAATAAAGAAATTATGCATTTTTAAATAATAATACATTTAAAATTCAATAGGGGGATGTTATAAATTCCCCAAATAAAAGCAATGAGTTTAGTGCTTTGATTATAAGAGAGATCATTTAGACTGCTGTTTCAGACTTTAAGAAGTCAAATCATTATTTTTAAACTACTCCTGTATTCTTTTTGTATTTTTGCAGACTAGCCTGCTTGAACCAAAGAGAATCGCGGTGCTTCTGAACACTCATTTCCCATGATTATACATCTTGCAGCAACATGTTATGTCCAAGTATTCATTGCTCAGTTGCAAACATCTTTGAATGAGCTATTCTATCCAGTTAAGGCAGTTACTGAAGTTCCTTTCATTAAATAAGGTAAGAAAGGGGGTGTGTGTGTTTGTAACTTTAATCATAAAGATTCCGCAGAGTCCTACAACAAGTAAATCCATTTTTACGCACTAATGGCAAACAATTACAACTTGAAATGCAGCCATTGTTATAATTTGGTTATAGAAAATAATTTATAATTTACTTCAGGTTTCATTCCTCCCAGTGATTTTAGAGCTCAGAGTTTAGGGAAAGACCAGGGTGTGGGAGGGAACCTGCCTCCCTTCTCTTCCCTTTTGTCCTCACTATTTTCAGAACTCTTCAATGCATTTCCAACTCAAAAGCCCTCCCAGCCTGCTGGTAGAGCCTCTAATGGGAAGGAAATAATTTCACAAGTAGAGCAGCACTGTAAGCAGACTGCTTGCAGCTAGCACATCAGTTTGCACAGAGCAGTTTACCAAAACAGCGTGGACGTGGATTCAGGCTCTCGGGATAATCTGAAGAGATAAAATCTAACACGCAATGTTACAGCATCAAGTCTCTCACGCTCAGCGTGGGCAGTCACATAGAAAAGTACAAACCCATTTGGACTCACTTGCTCTCTTCCTGACATTCCATATGAAGCTACGTGAAACACACAGTCAGCACCTTCACAAGCTGCAAATATGGCATCATAATCCCTGACATCTGCCTGTAATACACACAAAAAGATATTTGGACTTGAAATCAAAGCTGCAGGTCAGCATTTGTCATATAGTGGGTCAACACAGAGGGAATGTGTATATGTAATTATTCCTACTGTACATCCTGGGACTGAAAGCTAGGCCCATTTCAGTACCTGCTGATAATCATACTTTCTTCCATAGACCTCAAAGGACTTTAAAAACATTAATTAAGCCTCGTAATACCCCTATGTTCATTCTACAGGTGATTAAATGAAGGCACAGATGAGGACAGCAATTGGGTCCCAAGGAGTACTTCAGAGTCAGGAGGTGAAATGGACGCTCTGTTCTCTACCTTGCAGGTTTCACTGTTTTCCTTATTTCAGATATATTAAATCAGTTTACAAAAAATAACGTGGGATATTCACACAGTTAATTGACATTTGCAATCATTTGCTATTAGATATTTGGATTCTGTGAAAACTAGTCAGACACTATGGAAAAGGCAAATTAACTAACTTCGACTGTTGTGAAAATATAACTTATCGTACCTGGATACACACGACTCCATTGGGAATCGCCCAGATAGGCTTGTGTCTGTCATACAGAACAACAGAAGCTCCTGCGTTGGCAAGAGCACATCCCAGCTTGTATCCGAAATAGCCTCCGCCTCCAGTCACCACTGCTCTCATACTTTTTTCATTCTGTGCTCCAGCATTTCCGTTCACTTTAGAGTTAGAGGTTTGGCGCCAGGGTGTTGCTGCCCCACTCAGTATGAGTTTTGTGTTGGTGAAATACTGTTTCCTGTTACCAGACACGTGTAACAGTTTCTCCTCCATGTTGAAAATTGCTCCATAGCTCTCCTGGATGCAGTTGATTCCAGTGAGTTTCATGTTAATGAGCCCTATTTACAGCAGCAAAGTTTTACTTTAATGCAACCTGCTTAAGAGAGATAAAGACAAAAGCAAAACTCTAGCGACAAAATTTCCAGATTTCAAAGACTTCTTTTGAAAGACCCATTTAAATTTTCTGCTTAGATTGTTTGATCATAATTTTCACATTTTACAAACATTTAAAATGTTTGTATACTATATTAAATACAGTATCCTAAAAGCACATAACAAAGGCTGCATGTTTTGGACTAAATATTTATTTGCAAATGGTATCTGGAAAAACAATAATAATAAAAAAAAAAGTATCTAATCCAGAGAACATGAATTCAAATGTTTCCCACAAATGGGTCAGAATTAGAATAATGGTACACACTGTAATTTTTTTATTAGCAGAAGAAAAATTGCTGCCTATGTGAAGTGCATCTCCTCATTTTAGTTTAATCTGTTCTGGTCTGGGTCACGAGCTCAAAGATGGCCTTTAGGGGTCCGATGGGATACAGGGCCATACCTGAATTTGAAATCTTGAACTGTCAGGAAAACTCTAAAGATGAACAAATTGCATTTAAGTTTCTGTGCTTAAAAAACAAGGAAGCCGGGCCAAGCAGAACAGCAGCACAGCAAAACTTCCCCCGGAGCAAAAGAAATCTTCAGTGCTTCTTCCACTTGTCCCTGGTTTATCACAAGACAGACATCTGAGAAAAGTGGTATTTTCAACTCCTTTCTAAGCAGCAGCAGCTGAAGGTAAATTAAGAATACACTGTGTTTTTATCATTGGCAGTGATGGAGTTGAGATACAGGAGGGTTTCACAAGGGAAGAGGAATGCCTGATATTTACTTTATGTATCTTTAGGAAGTGTATCAGAGAAGAAGGCTATCAAATGCCTCACTTTCCAGGGGAACTAGAATAAAATAATTGCTATGTGACAGAAAGGGTCAATCAGTATATTAAGAAAAAAGCAACAGTGAATCATTTATTTCTTAAACGTGGAGGTTCTCCCCCATGAAGGTTCTCTCCCATCTATACCACAGTCAAGGGTTCATCACGGACAGACGAGGCATTTGAGAGGCTGTACCCACCGATGTCCTTAGCCACCCACACCCCTTCGCTGTGCCGCGATAAAAGATTAAAAGTCACCCGAGCTCCCGTAGGTGTTTCTCCGCATCTCACTTGCAAATTTGCCGGGGACAGCACGCTGCCAGGGGAACGGGGGCCGGGCGCAGGGGAAACTCGTGCTCCGGTCC
>NW_010147585.1:0-7092 GCF_000699245.1 Pterocles gutturalis | reverse complement strand
TTGTGGAGTCTGTTTTCCGCACGTCAGCAGGTGTTGTAATGTGTCCTTAGATACCTACTTAAGCTTTGTTTTCACACAGAAAACACTTGCCATTGAAAATGCTGTTCCAAGCTTATCCATCACACCTGCTAGCTTCAGTCATGGCACCAATCTGAATGAATTCACACAACCACATCCAATCTGGTTCAGGAATCCCAGGTTCCAGAGAACATGGGGAAAGGCTGGAGGAGGGAAGATGTACCCCTGGTGGAAGAGGATCAGGTCAGGGAATACTTGAGCAAACTGGACTTATGTTAGTCCATGGGCCCTGATGGGATACATCCACAAGAGAGAGCCAGCAGATGTCATTGCAAGGTCACTATCAATAATCTTTGATCAAAACATGGTGACTGGGAGAAATGCCTGAGGACTGGAGGAAAGAAAATGTCACTCCTATCTTCAAGAAGGGCAAGAAGGAGGACCCAGGCAACTACAGGCCAGTCAGTTTCACTTCTGAGTTCTGGAAAAGTGACGGAGTAGCTCATCCTGGAAACCAGGGTGGTTGGACTAGATGACCTCCAGAGTTACCTTCCTACCTCAGCTATTCTGTGATTCTGTTACCTGATGATCAAGAGCCACCATAATGGCAGCTGTGAGACATCTTGGCCAAACCACATCCTCCTTTTATTCAAATAACATTAAATAAATAAGGAGCAACAATTAACACTGAGAAGAGGGTATCTGCACAGGTAAGTGCTTTGTGTTGCTCACATACACACATTCACCAGCCAAAACCACCAAATGACACTTAAAGAGTTTCTAATTTTACATTTTCTTCTGGAAGAAGGCACAGTGAATATTTATATCACCAAGGAATAAGTTAAACTTTGCAGAACTGCCCTGGCACTTACTTTAGATTTAAAGTTCCTTCATATATTTGTGGTAGTTCATGTAGATTTGAGGTTAAGGACACTAACTTAGTCTATTTCCTATTTTCCTCACATGTATACTAAGAATATTGCAAATAATATGACAGAGTTAAATATTTGTTAACAGTTTATGAATATATTCATTTCAGGTTAACCAAACAGCCTCACATCTTGGTAGAAAATGGTTAATTACTATAATTTTATGTTAATTTAATTAAGTGTGTTTATGTTTCTTCAGCAGAATTATATTTGGGTAACCCAAAATTTGGGTTAAAATTTAAAACAAGTAGCTTTGTCAACAGTAGATCTTACAAAGCTCTGTTGCCTACTACTTGTGTCTTGCAGTTGATTTACTGTTTTAACTGAAAGACATTGAGGTTGTAAAATGAGCTGACCACCTATCAGGCAACAGAGAATCCACACAAGAGAGAAGTTTGGACTGATGGTTAAATTCTCTGGTGATTAAGATGGTATAAACTCCAAAGGATGCTGGAATTTCATAAATATTATCCTGGCTGCCCATTTTATGATGTCTGACAAGGACTAAATGTTCACCGTATCTTCTCTGTAAGTGAGCATACTAAATAAGGTATTTGCCATTTGCTGAAATGGGTAAGTAAATTCCAAAGCTGTGATGGAGAAAGAGTTGAGTTTCAGCTCCTGTTTCTTAGAAAGTCAGACTAAAACAAGCAGACAAAAAACCAAAGAAAAATTATACTGACAGACTCTTACAGAGACCAGTGCTGACCAATTAGTTCTTCTATGGCCTGTAAGCAGAACTACAATGCAAAGATATGAATAAAAAAACCCCACAGACTCAGAGGTTTGAAGCTGCAAAAGTAAATTCATTTATTCCAAATACAGCTGTGGGAAGGTGTGGGAAAGGGCTCCACCTGGATCTCTTATTCAGCAAGTCCTACCATAATTGTTTGATTTTTTTCATTTGCTCCTTTATGGCTGATCTGATTATAAAAACAATCTGCAAAGCAGACTAAAAGGAAAACTAGATGTGCATGCCTGCATAGTGCATTGAATGGAACAAGTGACAGCACAGGAGCAAGGCCGGTCACATTTGTAGTGACATTCATGCTTGAGTGGTTGTTGTCTCTGATGGGGACATGTGGTGACAGAAAAAAAAAAAAATTAAAGTGTGAGCCAGGGAACACTAATCAATTAGCAACAACTTTGTCTAGAATGAAACAACATTCATGCTGCAGACCTTCTTATTGGTGAAAAATGATGTTGTATTGAGGTAGCCTCAACATGTGGCATATTCCAAAACACAGTGCCTGGTAGAGAGAAAAATGATTCCACTTTTTCACCTTTCTCACTGATCAACAATGTTGTTTAGGCTTATTAGAGCTTGTTTCTACCCAGAAAATTAAATCTTGGCCCTATGACCAACCTATTCTATTTTTATTCTCTTCTTCTCCTACTGTAAATCTTCACCTACCATTAACATGGTCTAAAGTGAAATCACTTGCTGAAAAAATATTATTTTCAGAAATTGTAACTGTCTGTCAGTGATGTTGCATTCCCTGCACAAATCTCAATAAGAAAATGACCTATATCTCCTTCATTCACAGTATTTTCCATTAAATTTATATTTTAAATTGCCAGTCATAGCAATAGGGATTTGGAATGCCAAACTGGGCTGCCTCTGCCAACTGTCTCGTTCTTACTAATAAGGACTTCTGCACCATTAATGAAGACTTATTTAATTTTGAAAAGCACACTCAATTTTGAAAAACATCCAGATTTCTTTCTTCCACAACAATGAAGTGTTGCTAGAAATAAGAGCATTCATTTGACTCCAAGGCAAGTCAAAATGTGCATACCAAGCCAGTTAGGAATTGCTCAGTGATACCTTGGCATTATTCAACAACCAGCACCACTATGCACATGACAAAGAAGGAAAATACACAAAGGCAGAGAAATTAAAAAAAAAAAAAAAAAAAAAGAAAAGAAAAACCACAACGTGTTTCCCATTGTTAATGGCCAAAAAGACCCTATATTAGTACTTGTTGTTTGCAACTATCTCAACCCTAATTGCAAGTACTCCCATCCCTGGCCTGGGCAGCTTCTCCCACCCACACCCTGGCTCTGCTTTTATGGGAGGCCCCAGTGCACATTCCTAATATATTTATTGTGCCTGTCTCCAAATGAAGATGTCCTTCCCCTTCCATTCCGAAAATCGTCTTTCTTATTTTGCTGCTTCTTACACCACTTCTGACTTTCTAAAAGTCCCTTTGAAATTTTCACCTTATAATCTTTTCATGCTGCTCCCCAAACAATACTACCCAGTCCAATACCACATGCTACTCCTACTGCACAACATGATTTATTTTGACATCTGCATGGGAAATTACTATGATATATTTTCAAATTCCTTCAGCAAGCTGTAAATAATTTATGAACCCACTCTCTCTTCATCAGAAAAGAAGACTGAAATGCAGAAAAATGTCTTAGTGTTCCCAGCCAGCATCCTCTCCTTTCTTTCCCATTGTTGTGCAGTTGGATGACCCCTCACAGCTTTCTACCCTTAAACTGGATGCACTTCCTCTGCTTCTTCATGCTAAATTGTATTCCTCTAGATTATCATATGAGATAAATAGAAAACAAAATGGAAGTCTTATTTATAGTCAGTGCAGACTATAAATGGTTGTTGCCATTTTTTCTGAGATACAGAAGAGAAGCGATCAGAGGAACTGTAGCATTGCCTCAAAGCTGCAGGCTCTCATGTCTCTCTGGTTCTTTGAATCAAATTGTTCCTTCTCCTCTCAAGCTACTGTATACGCAGAGCTAGTGGAAATAATTTTGAGAATGAAGTTACAGTTTGGACCTGCTGAAGGGCCATGCAGAAAATTTTTTTGCTTTGCACGTCTTTCAGTCCCATGAGAACAGGTCTGTAATGGATGCAACTCAGTTTCTTTTAGTCAACTTCATTGGGTTCCTCCTGAACTGCTGCATACAGCCATCCTGCCGGTACCCACCAGGGAGCCTGGGCCCTACACCTGCCTTGGCAGAAAGCTCCATCTCACAGAGCTTGCTCAAAACGGGGCTCAGAGGTTCCCAAGCTTACGCTGGGGAAAGCAGTAACTCTGGATGGCACTCCAGATCTTGGTCTTTTCTCACATTCCCTGGCACTGAACCATGTCATTCAGGATAGACTGCATGCCCATAGTCCACTGCTTTTTGCATTTTCATAGGGACTTGGAAAGGAGGAAGGAAGGGAGGAAGGAAGGGAGGAAGGGAGGAAGAGCAAGTAACAAAAACAGGTTTGGCACCTTTGTTTCCTGGCTGATAAAATATGAATATTTTTGTTTGTTATAGTAACACTCCAACAATGATGACAAATAGGAAAAGGAGCTCACAAAAGAAAGAAGCATTTTGATCATCTACTCTACAAGGTTTTTTACAACAGGAAACATGAAATCTAACCCACCAATTTCTGCAGTTACCACAAATCTTCTTTTGTTATTGCTATATTTAAATGGAAAGTGCCACCATATTTAAAAAGCATTTTTTACTTGGAGAAGACAAGCATCAGACATGTATATAAAATATTTATAAGACTGCTGCAAAGTCAACTCATCTACACAGTTTTGAGATTCAGCTTCTTCTTAGTCACCTGGGACTCCACAGTACATCCTAAATATTTCCACCTGATAAGTAATTATACCTTGATAAGTTCACTCTTGCATAATTTTAAAAGCTACTGCTTAGTGGGTTTATGGTCTCTGTCATCCCTATATTACACTGCACAGCCATCTTAATTCCCTGTAAGGAAAACAATAAATGAGAGAGAAAAGAAGCCTAATGCAATGCATGGAAATACAACTTTGTGTAAAACTACTAGGATTCATTTATACTTCCTGTAAGCCAGTAAACAAAGAAAGCAGATTTCATTCGTGAATTATTTTAAATTACACTATGCTATGCCCTTTCTTCCGACTAAGTACACTAAAAAGTGTTCTTAAAGACGATGATTTTTTAAAAGCCACAAGGTAGCAATGTTTCAGAATGTTCTTGAGATTTCCTGAAAAAACTATATTTATCAGTACGTCATTATTACAATCATAATCATAAAGGGCCATCCATAAAGCTGACATCTAATGCACAGATTTTGAGTAGTAACAGGATGGCTAACAACATACAGTTATGGTAGATGATCAATATACTGTATATGAATGGCAAGATGGATTCAGGATGAGTACACCTGTACCAGACCAATTTGACATCTTTCTATGGTTAACTTATTATTTTTGTTTAAATAAAGGAAAGGCAGGATATATCAACAGCATAGTGTTTAATAAGGGTCCACATAGAAGATTATTAGTTACAATGGAGAAGGTAAGACTTCGTGAAAGAATTAGGGAAGGGTGAAGTCTTAGCTAAAACAGAGAGAGTAACGGAGCAATGGGCATCATGGAGTGCAGAAGCATCAGGCTGTCGGGCTGGAGAGTGGGAATAAAGAGACCAGAAAACTGCTCGAAGGTACAAAGTTCACAGGACAGCATACGAGAAGTGGAAAAATAAGAATGAGGAAAAAACTCAGCCGTAGATTGTCCCTTTTTAGGTCCCACCCACAAAAACACACGAGATAAAATGATTTGGAAACCTCTGCATGTAAAAAAGCCCCAGATGCCCACTGCCTACTGAATGACTATGGAGCATCTATGTGACACTACCTTGAAAAGGCAAGTGTGATTCCAGAATGGACTGGAAGATCGCTAGCAGGATAACTTAAGATCAGCTCCACAAATCTTGTTCAAACAGGAACAAGAGCAGAGAAAGGCTACGAGGATAAACAGGGAAACTATAAGTACAAAAAGCATAGCCTGTTTTCCTCGTTGCCCTCATATCTAGAATGCTCTACAAATATATCAGAAAGGATTAATCTTCAGAAAGGCAAGGTAACAACGTTGACACCAGATATAAACTGGAAATGAATAAATGACTGCAGCATCAGCCTGCCATTCATCTTTTTTTACTCTCTCTGAAACCTAACTGGTAAATTCAATATATCCACAAAACCATCACAGAAAACTTGACAGGAAAAGGATGATACTCATTTCAGCTAATGGAAATCTTCCTACTAGAAGCAAACTTGAGAGATGAAGCTAAATTCACACAACCAAACAGAGCCTTTATATTTAAGGCATCTTTTTTTGCCTCATTATAGTGCAGGCAACTAGCCATACAGATATAATCAGAGCATTCTCTAGACCAGATAACTTGAAACCCTCCTTATGCTTGGCCGGGAAGAAAGAATAACACTTTTGCCGTACATTGCTATGGACAGGTATTTCTTCACTCCAGCGGTGATTATCTCTTCAAAGTTACCCCTTCAAACTAGGTGTGGAACACTGCATTGTTTGTCTTGTCTGCTCAGTGAAGGCAGAAACAGATGGAGGAAAACAAGACAAGGCAAGGAAAAAAACCAAAGCATTGGCAAAACTCTTTGTGCTTCTGCAAAGAACACTGGTAAGGAAAAGAGAGGTCTGAAAACTTCCCTAGGTGCAACCACCAGTAACAGAACGATGAGCAATTATGGAACCATATCTTTAAAACACACATTTCAAATACGCTCCCACTCAGTGCTCTTGAGGAACTGGAATTAGGACATAGAGCATATAGTCTCAACTCAAATTGCTTATTTTAGTCTTGGTCACTGTTCTCTTCAAAAGATGGATGGGTCAGCAAAGACTTGCTACCAACCACGGAAACATTTAGAGAAGGTTAGTGGGTATGGGAAGATAGTAATAAGGTATATTTGAAAATGTCTGCCAGAAAAAACAAACAAACAAAAAAATTGAACGTGAGTTTTTGAAGTGTTTCTTATTAATTAAAAGTTATTTTGATGAATGTCCTTGTTTCTATCTATCAAGCTCCAGTAGCATTTTAATAAACGGGTTCTTGAGGGTATATGAATGAAAATGAAACTTTTTTGGCACAGAACAGCCACTGAACACAGTGTTCTGAATCTTCCTATGTGGAAGGAAAACATTTTGCCTATTCTCTTGCAGTCAGGAAGGACAGGTTTCATCTTTCAGTGAAATGATCTCCTCATAGTAGCACTGACAGTATGCATATATGTTGAGTATATATGTTAAAATCAAAAAGACAGAATGTTCTGGGTTAATCTGAGACACAGTTAACTTTTTTCATAACAGCTAGCAAG
>NW_010147584.1:415-940 GCF_000699245.1 Pterocles gutturalis | reverse complement strand
CTGTGTCAGGGATGGTGCTGAGCTGCTCTGTGCCAGGGATGGTGCTGAACTGCACAGTGCCAGGCATGGTGCTGAGCTGTTCTGTGCCAGAGAAAGTGCTGAGCTGTCCTGTGCTCACAGGGATGGTGCTGAGCTGCTCTGTTCCAGGGGATGCTGAGCTGCCCTGTGCCACAGGGATCGTGTTGAGCTGCTTTGTGCCAGGGGATGCTGAGCTGTTCTGTGTCAGGGATGGTGCTGAGCTGCTTTGTGCCAGGGGATGTTGAGCTGCTTTGTGCCAGGGATGGTGCTGAGCTGCCCAGTGTGAAGGGGATGCTGAGCTGCCCTGTGCCAGGGGATGCTGAGCCACTCTCTTTTAGGGATGGTGCTGAGCTGCTCTGCTTCAGAGGATGCTGAGCTGCCTGGTGCCAGGGATGGTGCTGAGCTGCCTGGTGCTAGGGGATGCTGAGCTGCCTGGTGCTAGGGGATGCTAAGCTGCCCTGTGCCAGGGATGGTGCTGAGCTGCTTTGTGCCAGCGGATGCTGAGGT
>NW_010147584.1:0-329 GCF_000699245.1 Pterocles gutturalis | reverse complement strand
GGCTGAGCTGCCCTGTACCACGGGGATGCTGAGCTGCCCGATGCTAGGAATGGTGCTGAGCTGCCCTGCACCCCTGACCCCCCACTCCCATCCCTCCCATGCCTCAGTTTCCCCACTCCCAACATCACCCCCACGATGAGTTTGACGGTTCCACGAGGGGGGCTCCTGTCCCTGTCCCCCCCAAGCTGAGGGCTGGGATGAGGTGCCACCCTGCCACCCACCCCCTTGGTGTCCCCGTTGTCCCCTCAGGAGACTCTTGGGGGCTGTTCACCTTCCTGTGCGCGGCGCTCTGCAACCTGCCGGCGCTGCCCGCCCTGAACTGCACCGAG